>NW_026067946.1:9509286-9521906 GCF_014885135.2 Alexandromys fortis
AATTTATCAGAATTTTGAGGTTTTATTGTTGTTTTGCTTATCTAAAATTTTTGTGATCTATCTCATTGACCAGGAGATAAAATTATTAACAAAATAATGAGATTTGTAGGAAAAAGAAGACATAGATTTTGGAAGCTCATATGTTTCTCCCATATGCAGTGTCTATTGTACCACAGTCTTCTGTTTTTCTTACAGGTTTCTCTCAGACAGGGTCATGCTACATTGCCCATGTGGACACAAGTGGTGCTCCTACTTCAGCACCTGAGGAGTGATGACTTAGGCGTGCTCACTGCACCTGACTCAGATCCTTCCAGCCACCGGTCCTTTAACATACATTTTTAATACAGCACCTGGACCTTAGGCCCAGTTACCCACAGGCCTGGGGCTGTGAGACATCGCAGGCACAGGAAGGAAGAAGATAAGGAGGGAGAAGCCTTCCTTCTGCCATCTTTTTTTTGTCTTTTTTTTTTCTGAAGCTGAGGACCAAACCCAGGGCCTTGCGCTTGCTAGGCAAGCGCTCTACCACTGAGCTAAATCCCCAACACCCCTTCTGCCATCTTTTGACTTAGCAGGTTGCACACCGGTAACTTTTATAAGAAACACGGTTGAAGAATTTCAATTTGTTTTCAAAGTTAAAATAACTTTGCATATTTGAACAACCTCCTTTGGATCTCATTCAATTTTTAGCAACTGCCTCCTCTGAGGAGACTTAAAAGTGACTGGCTTTCTTCTTTCCATCATTAAATTGTCACCATGCCATCTTTAATGTGGAGTGTCCTCAGGCTCTTCTGAGAATGTTAATTTCTCTGGACATCTGACCAACTTCTGAGTTAATTTTCTCACACACAGAACTTTCCTGTCAGTTAGCTAATTCTTCAAAGAAAGCAAGCCCCACACATGTTTTCTCAGATGGAATCAGCCTTAAATCTGATCATAAAGCAGTGCTAACTCCCATAGTCTTCATCAACTATTGACCCCATGGGCAGATCTTGCCAGGCTAGTCATTACCGTAGCTCACAGATTTCGTAGATGATTAAGACCATTGACTCATCTCCTCCATCAGCATACATAGCACCTACCAAGAAAGCTAACTGTCAGGGAAGAAACTTCCAGGTCAGTTGCAGCTTCATTTCTCCAAGTCCTGCCTGTAGAAGGCAGAAAGGGAGCCATTAGGGGTCAGGGAGAAAGTTTTAAAGGAGAATAGTAGAACCCAGGGGATATGAAATCAGGAAGGGAAATAATTGGGGTGGGGTTTAGGCTGCAGGGGAAAGAAAAGTGGGGAAACAGGTGGGACAGAAAAAATTAGGACTAAGTGTGTATGAAAAACTACATGGAAAGCTACTATTTTATAAACTTTCATATGTGTTGTGTGTGCGTGTGCGTGTGCGTGTGTGCGTGTGCGTGTGTGTGTGTGTGTGTGTGTGTTAAAATACATAGAGAGAGCTTAAGAGGACTTACTCTACGAGGGGGCAATACTTCTTCCAGAAGCCAGAGATAGCCAAATGGAAAGAAAGTCCAGTGTCCAATGCAGAACACCTTCCTTGTGATTGTTGGTTGGGTGTCCCCAAGGTCCCCTCAATAGCAAGCTATTGAGATTGCTCTTGGATGCCTGCCAGGATGTGATGGTGAGGCCCTAATGATTCTTTGTTGTTTTAAAAACAAGTATCTAGTCATCTCTTGGGGAAGCATTTTATTTTAGCTGCTTCCCGACCTCTTTCCGTGATGAACACACTGCAGCTCATTTAGAATTCATGAGATTTCCTACTGATGAAATTCTATAAAGCATGATGAGAGGTGCTGTGGCGAAGGTAATGGTATTAAGAGCAATCAACACACGTGCTCAGAGTTATGGAATAGTTTACCTACTTTAGTTAATCAGATTAATATTAATATTGCTTCCTTATATTCTCATAAAATAATGACAATAATGCTTTACTAAAAATTATTTTTGAAAAATGTAACCAGGAAAGCTCTAAATCTGTCAGAAAAGCATTTATATAATTATATTATGTATTAAAAGTATTTAGGTATGGGTTTTAATTATTTTTTTAATGTTTTTATTGAGCTATATATTTTTCTCCATTCCCCTTTTTTTTGTCTCCCCCCCCCCTTCAACCTTCTCCCATGGTCCCCATGCTCCCAATTTACTCAGAAGATCTTGTCTTTTTCTACTTCCCATGGAGATTAGATCCATGTATCTCTCTCTTAGGGTCCATATTGTTGTCTAGGTTCTCTGGGATTGTGAATTGTAGGCTGATTTTTCTTTGCTTTATTTCTAAAAGCCATTTATGAGTGAGTACATATATAGTCAACAATGGCCTCAAGCTCGTGATACACCTCCCTCCACCAATCAAGTATTAGGATCACAAGTGTGTACCACAACATGGTTGATGTGGTGCTGGGTATTTAACTTAGGGCTTCATGTATGCTAGACAAGCACCATAGCAACTGAGCTCCATGCCTAGCTCTGATTTTATTTATATTTTATCAGATTTATTTATAGTTTGTTTGTGTATATAGAATATAGTATAGTATAGTATATAGTATATGCACACGCATATACTATAAGGAGAAGGGCAATGCAAAGGTTCTATATGAAGTGTCATTTAGGTCTATGGGACTGTGAATTAGAAGTTCTTCAACACGTGTTGAACTGGGTTCAGAAAATATCACTACCATGGTTATAATAGCAATTACACTAACGGGAAGCCATCAGTAAAACATAGTAATAAGAACGTAATCGAGAACAAGTATTTAGAGTGAATATATCAATACAATAGTCACTTGAAGAGTTCGTTAATGACAAGGAAATTTGGAAAGTGAATTATGGACAATCCAATTAAGTAAAGTGAAGACAACCCACGAATTCATCCTGGGTCTAATGCTATGTTCCTCCCACTTTGTTTCTGAACTCAACCCATGAGATTATTCTAGTGAGAACAGGGTGTTTAAGGACACAAAACAAGAACAGAAAGAAGGCAACTCTGGCTCAGAGAGTGGACACATTATGAAAACAGCCTTGGGTTTATTAGACAAATACAAGAGATTGATCAATCCTTATAAATTTAAATAAAGGGTGCCTTATCCATGAGTGACCAGAGTAAAACACTGTTAATAAACAGTAGTCTCTGTGAACTGCTTGAGTATTAAATAGCAAGCAGTGGAATAGAACCTGTCCTTATACATTGGTTGCAGGACACAGAGAAATCAAGTCAGAATGGAACTGGAAGCTCCGTTCCTGTTGCCAGCATAAATGGTGTTATATGATGCCAAGTAGAAAGTGCCATGAGGTGCCAAACAGGCTGCTGGGGCAGAAGAGTCACAGTCTTACACAGCTGTGAATACTATCAGCTACAATACCAGCCTGCCAGGCAAGATGGGCCACTACTGCAAGTGTGTGCCAGTAAGAGAGGGAAGCCTGGGCCGTCAATCAGGGCCACCCACAATAGAGGCTGTATCAAGCATTGCATGTACAGCTTTCTAACTGAGTATGATGCCTGGGGGACAGACAGGGGCAAACTGACCTAATAAAGATGGTGTGAAAGACTTGCAGACCATGAATAGCCTTTATATTTTCTTATACATACATATTTATCCTATATTTTATAAGCTCAAGGTTGAGTTTCTCCCCAACTGGTTAATTAAAATGAAAGAAATCTTTTATATTAGAAATTCATAAAATGGTTATCTTTTGTGGATTACTGACCCATTTCACTGAGATAAAGTATAACTACTGTAGAAAATTTATTTTGTTAGAATATTTGAAGAAATAACTATTTTCATTTATAAAACTAAATTTGCAGTATGTTTCAATAATAGGGAGTTAAATACCTTTACCCATCCTACAAAAATTAACCATGACTTCTGAAACCTTGTTTTACTATTTGTTTACTGAAACATACCTTTGGTCTCCTTTGAACAGTATCTTTTCGTTAGAATGCATTGTGACAACACTCTGTTGAACTTTTATAACAAATCATAGGGCAATGTAGCTGTATGGGCGTGCACTTGCCAGGAAGCTTCAATTACAAGTACTTGCTTCACAAAACAATTAAGAAATACAAAGTCTCCTTCCATGGGGTAGATTGTACATGGAGGCTATAAAGTAGTCCCACACTAGCTCAGAATTGAGTATAATGAAGGGTTCTTTATTTAGGGGTAGACTCACAGCTTACAGTCCTCTGCACAAATGGGGAACAGGAACCGAATCCAGCAGCCAAGAGAGAGACAGCGCAAGCTTTACGGCTGCATTTATAGTATAAGAGGCCACACCTAAGTGGGCTGGTATCTTAAAGGCTGTTAGCTGAAAGAGTTCCCACAACAGTTGATTTTGATGTCAACTTATCACTAATTAGAATGACTTGAGTAAGGAGCATCCCCTGAAAAAGTGCCTGATTGCTTTGACAGGTGTGGAAAGGGCCATCCAGACTGTGGGTGCCACCTTCTTCCAGCAATCCAGCTAGAAAGAGCACGGCAGAAGGGAGATCATTTCTACCTATTGCTAGTTGGCCTTCCTTTCCTCTCTCTTCTTGCTGAATTGGTTTATGCTGTTGTTTTTGCTGTTGCTGCTGTTGCTGCTGCTGCTGCTGCTGCTGCTGCTGCTGCTGCTGCTGCTGCTGCTGCTGCTGCTGCTGCTGCTGGTGATGATTTCCATACTGAAGTCAAATTCAGCATTTGCGAACTTTCCCTAGATTAGGGACCAGTGACTCTCTGAAAACCGTTTAGTATTCTGGCACCTGAATGGGATGTCTGGATCACTAAGCCTCAAACATGGAGTAACTACTGAGTTCTCAGCTCTCAAGTGTGATTCTGCTATTGTTACTGTTTTAAAGCTGACCCCATTGATTCTGTTCTCCTAGAGAAACCTAATACATGATTTTTCTGCACCTAAAAAAAAAATCACAAAAGTGGATCAATGATGTGTGGAGGTCAAATTATAAAAACTGTAAGTGAGCTGTTTAAAATATCCAATAATACTGGAAGAGATGTCCAAACCAACAGATGCATTGATGGTACGATAAGAAACACATGAGAAAAGTAAGATGTCATGACTGCCCCAAATGAGCAAGATTCCTCAGCTACTGAATTCAAGGATCGTTAAATACATAAAATGATACAAGAAAATTACAAAAGTTTCCCAGTACAATGATCAGTGACTTCAAATAGGAAACAAGCAGGCTATGGATTCTATCCAAAATGTGAAGAAAAACGTCAGTATCATACAGGGAACAGTTTAAAGCAAATGAGAAGATCAGCAATATGAATGAAAAGAACACTTAGAAGAAAAATGATCAAGGAAATCCACGTTTTAAAAATAAAAAGGTTGAAAATGAAAAATAAATGAATCAAATAAAAGAACATTGGAAAATATCATCAAGAAATTTGGCCACGTAGGAGAAAGAACACTGGGGATGGAAGTATGATGACGAAATACTTCATTCAAACATCAGAAAAAAAAAAAAAGAACTGGGGATGGCTCCCTTGGTAAGGCTCTTGTCTTGCATGCACAGGGAGCTGAGTTTAATCTTTAGTAACTAAGTAAAAATGCCCAAAATGCCAAGCATCTGAAATCTTAGCTCTTGGGAGACACACAGAGCTCCTTGACAGCCTATCTAGCTACACAATGAGTTCCAGGCCAATGGGAGACTCTGCCTCAAACAAGGTGGATGGCATTCATAAGGATGATACCTCAGATTGACCTCCAGCCTCCACACACAGGTGCTCACACATACACACCTGCCCCACACACCTGTACACCCACATGCATGTGCA
Organism: Alexandromys fortis; assembly: GCF_014885135.2. Lineage (NCBI taxonomy): Eukaryota > Metazoa > Chordata > Mammalia > Rodentia > Cricetidae > Alexandromys > Alexandromys fortis. Next base: position 9,515,059 of record NW_026067946.1, read on the forward strand.
AAAATATAAAAGGAAAATTAGCATGACCACACATTCAAGAACTCTAGAAAATATTCCCAAACCTAGAAACAGAAATAGACAGCAAAACACAGAATCTATGTTGAATTCCCAAGCAGACATAACCTGAGAATAAACTCTCCAAAATATATTACAATGAGTAGGTCAAAAACACAAATTGTATTAAAAACTATAAAAGGAAATATACTAGCTCACACACAAAGGGAAACATGAAAAGAATATTAGACACCTCTCATCGGCAAATCTCAAATCCAGGAAATATATTTCAATCCCTGAGAGTAAGTACTTGCCAACAAAGACAGCCAGTGAAGTTTTTTTTTTTTTAACTGATAGAAAAAACAAGTACTTTCAAAGACAAGCCTGAACTAAGGCAGTTCATGACCGTCAGGCAGATCTGCAGAAGACATTCAGTGGAGCACATTATACACAGAGGAGGAAGGACATTTGCAATCCCAGCAGCACAAAAGTAAAACTCATAAGAATGTAACAAATTAAAGAAGTAACCCATTATGTTCCACACAGTAAACTAGCAATCCCTGAAAACTAACAGAGGAGAAATCCCAAATAAGCATTCCTATATCTGCTCTAAATGAGAACAAATTGGAAGCTGGAGAAGGAAATGAGGATGCCCACACTCTCCATTTTTACTCAGTGCTGTGCTTGAAGTCTTGGCTAGAGCAATAAGACAAGAAAAAAGGAGAAAAGAGATACAGTTACAGAGGAAGAAGGAAGACAGATGATCCATTATTTGCAGTTGGTACATTCTAAGCATAAAATACCCTAAAGACTACCTTGCATCTCATTAACACTTTCAGCAAAGTGATAGGATCCAAAATCAACATGCAAAAACCAACAGCCTTCTTATATACAAATAACAGCTTTGCTGAGAAATAAGCTAGTTTTTTTAAAAACCCATATACAATAAATTTTTAAATAAAGGAAAAGAAGAAAAAAGAAATTAGAAAAGTAGGAAATAATTAACTAAACAAGGAAGCAAATGACTTCTACAGAAATATTTAAAAACTGAAGACTGTAGCTAAATAAGACCCTAGAAAATGCCAAGACCTCCCATGCATGTGCATTGGCAGTTTCAGTATTATGTTATTTGCTCTATTACTTAAAGCAATCTGTAGAATCAATGCAATTCCCATGTAAATTGCAATGAGTTTCTCCACAGACCTCAAAAAAAGATTTAATCCTAAAATTCACACAGGTGCAGAAAAGTCTCCAAAGAGCCAAGGAGGAAAAAAACCCAAGCAGAAAAGACAATGCTGGAAGCCTTACAATACATTGTAAATTATACAGCAAAGCCACAGTGATGTAACAACATGGCACCAGTATAACAGCCGATGCAAAACTAAATGTAATAGAAGACCTAGAAATAAAATTACAAAGTCTCAGCCACTTAAACTTTAACTAAGTTGTCAGAAACACACATTAGGAAAATGCAGTCTCCTCAAAAAATGGCGCTGGCCAAACTAGATATTCACACGCAGAGAATGAAATATGACTATCTTTCATGATAAACAATGATTAATTCAGAATAAAACAAATACTTTAATTGGACATATAAAATTCAAAAGCTTCCCAAGATAAACATGTAAAGCGCCTTAAGTTCTAAATACAGGAAAGGACATCTGAAAAGGCTTCTGAGAACACGCAAAAAAATGTCAATCATGGGTGAATGGGATTATATAAGATTAAAAAGATTCTTCACAGAAAAGGGTCAAGAATGAGCAGAGTGAAAAGACAGCCAATAGTAGAAAGGGTGCCTGAACTAGCCTTCCCCCTGTATTCAGATTGATGACTACCTTAATTGTCATCATAGAACCTTCATCCAGCAACTGATGGAAGCAGATACAAAGCACTGGGCTGAGCTCCCAAAGTCCAGTCAAAGAGAGGAAAGAGCGATAAAATGAGCAAAGGGGTCAAGACCATGATGGGGATACCCACTGAAACAGCTGACCTGAGTGAACGGGAGCTCACTGACTCTGGACTGATAGTGGGGCAAACAGCCTAGGACCAAACCAGGCCCACTGAATGTGGGTGACAGTTGTATGTCTGGGGCAGTCTGTGCGGCCACTAGCAGTGGGACCAGGATTTATCCCTACTACTTAAACTAGCTTTTTGGAGCCTGTTCCCATTGGAAGCATACCTTGCTCAGCCTAGATATAGTAGGGAGGGCCTTGGTCCTTCCTCAAAGCGATATGCTAGACTTTGTTGACTCCCCATGGGAAGCCTTACCCTCTCTGAGGAGTAGATGGGGAGTGGGGTGGGAGAAAGGTGAAGGGAATGGGAGGAGAGGAGAAAGTGGGAATGGGAATTGGGATGTAAAGTGAGAAAAGATTGTTTTTTAAAAAAAAACAAATAAATTTTTATTTTTTTAAAAAGCTTTTATTGGGTCTATCTCAATACTAGGTATATACCCAAAAGATGCTAAGTCAGTACATTACAGAGATACCTGAACAGCCATGCTGATCATTGCATCATTTACGATAGCCAAGGAATCAGCCTAGACATCAACAGATGAATAGATAAAGAAAATGTCGTCTAAACCTGGCAACGGTGGTGCACGCCTTTAATCCTAGCTCTCAGGAGGCAGGCACAGGTGGATCTCTGAGTGTGAAATCATCCTGGTCTACAAGAGCTAGCTCCAGGACAAGCACCAAAGCTACACTGAGAAAGCCTGTCTTGAAACAAACAAAAAGAAAGTAAAAAAAAAAAAAGAAAGAAAGAAAGAGAGAGAGAGAGAGAGAGAGAGAGAGAGAGAGAGAGAAAATATGATCCATATGGAATTTTATTTATCTATAAAGACAAATAAATCATGAGATTTTTCAGGAAAATAGATGGAACTGAAAGTCACATTAAGTGAAATAAGTCAGGCTCAGAAAACAAATAATGTGTAACTTCTATACTACATAGAAAAGGAGTTAAGTGTGCATGTGTGTATGTGTGTAGGGCATGAAAGCATAAAATGGACTATATGATGAAAGAGGTCTAAAGAAAATATAAGTGAAACCATCACGTAGTATATACAAAAAAAATAAATTCTATTGTAAAACAAAGCACAAGGCGGGTTGAATGCATAAGGCCCGAAAGGCAAATAGGAAGACTAAGGCCATATATAGCCAATATTGCAATAAATTTATGGGGCTGTGACCTGTTACAGCAATGGAATACCCAGATTAACATTCCTGTAGTTCAAGGAACTCATAATTCTGTGAAGGATATAATGAGGTATTATGAAAAAAGGTTACCAGCCATTCAGGCTGTACAAGAACATACAGCAAATAGCAAACCTTTAGAGGTACCAACAGCCCTACCTTTAAAATGGCTAGCTGAGAAGCCAATATGGATCAAACAGTTTTACATGAGAAAGGGTCCAATTCTCAGAAACTGAATATCTACCTCTTGAAGAGGCCAATTTGGATGCCAAGATTCTGGAGTAATGATACTTACATCCACACATGTGTCTAATAAGCCTTCAATAAAAATGCCATTTATAAAGAAAAAAATAAATAAATTCTATTTACATTCTAGGTTATACATAGACCTCTGATGAGATAGGTGGAAATGGATGGATACACACAAGATAATAAAATTATACTTTCATGAATATACAGATGACTTCTTTGCTTAATCCTTTATATATTCAACCCACATGTATTACCATTCTATTAAAATAGTCTAGATACATTTATTTTTCCTATACTCAAGGTGAATCTGAAGTTAACCTAAATTGAAAGCTGCAAGTTGATTTTTTATCAAAAGAGAAGGCCAAACATCAAGCATTCCAAGGTTATTGCTAAAGCAATGTTGCTCTGGCTCCAGAAACCCCAGGTATCTAGTTCCTGTGACAGGTTCTAATGTAGATGTAGATGACACTGTCTTCTTTTGAATTGATGTATCTTTATTTATCAGATTTCTTACAATTGGATTTTTTTGTGCTTTCCTTGGAGGGGGAATGTATTGCTCTGTCAACTTTGATGTTTGGGGTTGTTTTATATATTGTATTTATAAAATAATAAATTGCTGTTCTGCCTATACATCAGTGTCTTTGTGATTAGTTAATGTGAGATTAACTTGAGCTTTGGATCTATTTTGAAAGAGGCACGTGAAGTCAAAATGCTGGTCTCTGACCTAGGAGTCCGTGGCTCCTTTCCCCACTTCCAATGACCACATGCATTTGTGCTCATTGTCATCTTGATATATTTTCCTTTTTAAAACAGAATTAGTATCTTGTCTTCCTCTTATGAAATCACTCTCGAATTCTTCCAAAATCTGAACATGGCATTGACTTTGGAGCTGTCCTTCTACACTCAGCACTAGGGTTTGGGTTTAAACCAAACAGTGTTGAAAGCTTGGATCTGTTTGGATCTTTGCCATGGGGCCACAAACCCAAACACATCTGGGAACTGAGTCCTTGTGCAAATGAAATGCTAAGTGACAGAGAGAAAATCTTAAGGAGAGAAAGTCAGAGTGAGGGAGCTCTTTCTGGAGTGGTGGCTTGAACCCTGATGTAGCTTCTCCCACCTGTGGCCTATGTGCCAAACTAATCAACTTTTTTTGGTGCAGATGGACTTGGGTGTCTTTTATTTACAAAGGAAAAGTCTGATATAAAACAGCCTATCATAGCTCTGCATGCAGAGCATGCCTTCCACCCAAAATGTAATAGTTAGGTCCAAAGACCTACACTCAGTCTGGTGGGAATTCGCATTCACAAAGAGTATGGATTTGAACCTGGCGATTATTAAGTGTGAGCCAAACCTTCATGTGCATTTAATAAGCTGAAACCAATCACTGTCACTATCAAACAGTGACAGCATATTCTTAGAAAGGTGTTTCCATGTTTCCTATGGGGAAAAGGCAAAGGCTTAAAGCACTCTGCAAATCGGCCTATCTGTTTCCATATCATAAATGTTTCTGCATTCAGGATGTTTCTGCATTCAGGAACATCACTGTGAAAGTGAAGTGAATAGGAAAGAGAAGCCACACAAAATAACACATGGGTATCACCAACATCAGTCACCTTAGTCCTTCATAGGGGAAGTCATCTGAGCCACAGGAAAAGCAATGGCCTGACAATATACACTGTCACTGCAATGTCCTCTTTGCCTACTCTAAAAGTTAAGACTACCTTTGTTGCCTGTATACATGAGAAAATTTAAAGTTATGGACAGGTCATCCAGACAGATCCTAAACAGAGAAATAATGGAACTAACCGATGTTATGACTAAAGTGGACCTCACAGATGTCTACAACACATTTCACCCAAACACAGAAGTATGTACCTTTTCATCACCTCATGGAACCTTCTCCGAAACTGACCATATACTCATTCACAAAGCAAGTCACAGCAAATACAAGAAAATTAAAAAAAAAAGTCCCTGTATCTTATCTTATCACCATGGAATGAAGCTGGATTTCAAGAACAGAAACAACAGAAAGCCTACAAAAGCATGGAAACTGAACAACTCCCTGCTTAGTTATCACTGGGCCAAGGCAGAAATAAAGAAACTAAAGACTTCCTAGATTTCAATGAAACTGAATGCACAACATACCCAAACTTATGGGACACAATGAAAGCAGTGCTAAGAGGAAAGTACATAGCACTAAGTACCTACATAAAGAATTTGCAGAAATCTCATACTAGCAACATAACAGCACATCTGAAAGCTCTAGAGCAAAAAGAAGCAAATGTATACAAGAGAAGTAGACACCAAAAAAAAAAAAAAATATGATCAAACTCGAGGCTGAGATCAAAAATAAAGAAAATAATACAAATAATCAGTGAAACAAAAAGTTGCTGAGAAAACCAACAAGATTGACAAATCCTTATCCAATATAACTAAAGGGCAGAGAAGGAATATCCACATTAACAAAATCAGAAACAAAAAAAAAAAAAAGGACATAGCAACAGACACCAAGGAAATCCAAGGAATCATTAGGTAATACTTCAAAAACCTGTCCTCCACAAAATTAGAAAATCTAAAAGAAATGAACAATTTTCTTAATAGATAACACTAACCAGAGTTAATTAAAGACCAGCTAAGCAATTTAAATAGAACTATAACACCCAAGGAAATAGAAAGTCATTAAAGGTCTCCTAACCAAAAGAGAGCCCAGGGCCAGATGTTTTGTTTGTTTTATTGATTCTTTGGAAATTTTACATCATGCACCCCAATTCCACTCACCTCCCAGTTCCTCCATGCTTGCCTCTCACACTTGTATTATTCTACCCTCAAAGTAAAACTAAAAATAAGAGTAAGAATACAATAAAAATAAACATTTTTTAAGGCAAAAGACTTCACCCCTCCATCTTTTCCGCCTCTCCATTACTTCTTCATTCATCTATGTGGCATTGGGAGCTGCTGTGTGTCATGCAGTATATCCTTTTGTCCAATCAGTATTACTTGTTCATTGATAATGAGTTGTTGGTCAGGTTTAAGGCCTCTGGCTTTGGTACACCATCAAAACTGAATCACCGCCAACACTCCTTTCAGAAATCCTGCTATTATCCCAAGTCATGGAGATACTGCAGCTATGGTTCCACAGAATCAGGCCCTTCATACACTCCAACAGATCATAGATATGGTAGACGTTGTCTTGTGCCAACTCCAAGCCCTGGATGTGTGTGGGCTACAGCTGAGTTGGTCAGTCTGGGCCACTGAGATCACTCCTCCTTTTCTTTTTCTCTCAAGCTTACATACATTTTTTAATTGTCTTTTATGTCTGAATCTGTCCTATTGTGAATATGTAATCCTTTTCTGTCCAGGAGTATTTCTTAAAATGCTAAGCGTTTTACGGTCTAGACCCAAAAAGAGGAACAT
>NW_026067946.1:9527212-9650792 GCF_014885135.2 Alexandromys fortis
ACAGAAATATTTAATAAATAAATTAAAAAAAGAAAAAAATAAAAGAAAAAAATTTAAAAAAAAAGAAGCCTTTCTCGCACATGATGGCCGACTGTGGTTCCGTGTGGCTCTCTACAAGACAAGCTTGAGCCCCACGGCACTATGAGTTCAGGATCAGCAGACCTGTGCGTGGAGACTGAATCCCCAGTCTCCGTGTCACTTAACTCCTCCGTGTTGAGGAAATAAAATCATGACCACAGTGTGACTAAAGGGGACCAAGATCTAGACCTTAACCCTCCATCAAGGGAGACACCAGTGGCTGCTGTGTTCAGAGACTATCTGACACAAAGGTCCCTACATTTACCTGCAAAATTCCAAACCTTTGGTGTTGGCTCACAAGCATTTCTTTCCATGCAAGTAGGAGATAATGAGGTAGTGGAAATTCATCCCCACCTCCTGCCCTTCCAACACACAGATTCTGCAGGCAACACAAAAATCAATTGCACTATCTTCCACAAAGCTGAGACTCTTAACAGTAGATCTGAGACACGCAAACTCATTTTCCTATGTTACAGTCTCCTGATGTCGGAGGTTTACTTCCATTGGCAAAATTTGCAAACACTAAAGAACTCACTTTCCTTATGCAAATCATCACCAGGCAAGCTTCACCTGTGATATAGTCTATATGAACAAACATAAATATTTCATAAATAACCAACTAAAGAATGAACAAATAGGCCATTCAAGAACAAAACCTGAATGCTATCCTTCTCTTCTCCTGGCTACACAAGTTTTACCAACTGAGTGATCCAAGTGTCTACCAATTTGACATAAGCGTGGAAACCATCCTGCCCTCCCCTGGGCTTTGCCCTTTAGCCAGTAAGATGCTTATGCACACCCGCCTAGCATGGACATGTTGATAGTGTGAAGTTCACAGGGAACAAATGTCCAAGGAAGAAACTTACACTTAGCCATCAACTCTATCAAGTGACATCAGGATTTAAAACAAAGCCCATTCCTGGAGGATTGTGATCTAGATACCTTTAAATGGGAACAGCGTGCAAAGGGTACTGGGAAGACAGACTATTGCAATGTACTGGAAGAAATACCTTGGTTCAGGATCAACAGACCTGTGCATGGAGACTTTAACAGTTAAAGTTAAATTTCATTCATAAAACATGAAGAGCAACCCACCTATGTCAGAACATTATAAATATTGATGAAGCAATTCAAAGTGATCATGATTTATACACTGTAAATTCTCTTGTAAATACAAGGGCCCCTCACGATGGAGATGTTCACACCAATCTCCCCAGCAGCTGAGAGGCTGTTGGCACGGAGTTGGAGACTTGCAACACAGTGACTCCTTGAATGTTGTGTTGCAATTGTCCGTTTGTCCCTTAACTGAACTTGGAACACCTTGAACGGAGGGACTGAGCCGTAGTTATCACTTTATCTTGGTTTAATCGGGCATCTATTACTGTTTCTGTCAAGTTGAGTCGGTAAATCCTGAATCCTCACTATCCTCAGCCTCCCAGCAAACAGTGCAAAACCACATGGCACCATGTGTAAAATGGACGGCAAACGCCCACATGCTCAGGAACAATTCCCCAGCTGCCAAAGCTGGCTACTACCTCACTCCTAGAGCTCCGGCTTCACAAGAAGAGAGCTCAGATTCCCAAAGGAAACATTCCTTGCAGTTGGTCACCGACGAGGAATTGACAGATAAATGCTTTGAAAATGGCTCATCGCTGAGCATTGTGCTGTGCTTCTCACATGCCCAGGTACCACAGTCTAACTCCCCTAGCATCACAGTGAAAGACCAGATCTGGACGACACTGGAAGCTTCGCTTGTTTTCCACACTTTATGGGACCTATCCAGGTGAGATGTGGGACCAGAAGGAAAGTGCCCATCAATTGCCAGTCTACTTTCTTAAGCAAGATTGCACTCGGCACTCTGCAGAGAATCCCTGGGCCTATCTCATCGGTGACAGCAGCGTGACCTCAAACTTTCTCTGTCTTCCGTTTCTGCCTTCATTTCTTTCTTTCACCATGCTTGTTGCCCACGTTTCATACACTGAGCACTGCGCTAGGCAATAGCAAGTAAAAGGCCTGGCAATCATTTAAGTAAAAAAAATAATAATAATAATTGCAAGGAGACAATATTTTTTTTTCTAGGAATTAGACGTCACCAAGTTGATAGGACGATGTGGCAGCCTGGGAGGCCAGAGCTCAAATAAATAGAAATCTGTATACAATCAAATGCCTCGTGATAGGCATACCAGAATGGAGCTGAAATGCCTCCTGTGGGACGGCCTCCACAAACCTTTCCTAGTGATGTCACAAAATACCGCACACAGCTTAAGCTACTGTGGTGTTGCATGTGACAGGAACTGTGGCAGCTGGCCCTCAGCTGGTTACCTGAGTCTGTCACAGATGCCTGCAGCCCAGGGTCCTTTAAATGAAGCCCTGAGGCTCAATCGCTACTGAGCAAGCTGGACCCACTGATGGCCCAGGTGTCTCCCCACCCTGTATTTTCCTGATGACTTGACTTTCCCTCATCCACAGGAACTGTGGTATTCTGAGACGTGTCCTGGTTTCTGCCTTCTCACTTCTTTTCTTTGTTTAACACTCAGCGCTCTCCTGGCTATTCTACCTCTTCAAGGTGTAGTCCCCATCAATTCTGGTTGATTTGAATAGCTCTGGGCACTCCCGTGCTAAGCCCAAGGTCCACGACCTACATCTTCCTAATGAGCTGTCTCTACCATTGGACTTGCTTTGACCTACAAACTAGCCATCCTCAGCACTCAGACAACAGCAAGGTTAGGAACCTAGGACATTCCCCACCGCTACCCCTACTGTTTGTAGAGCCTTTTTAAGCCAACTATTGTGTAAATATTTATTGATAAACTGTTCTCCTTTATACTGTGCCGGGGGACAAAAAGAAAGTCGAATTTCTCTGGGTAAAGAATTTCACAATCTCACAATGACAGCTGTGTACAGGATGACCTTGAATTCCCACAGCTACGTCTCTTGCCATAAATTGCTCCTTTTTATGTAGCCCAATGCTCCACCTGACATTTGCATTTCTGTTTTTAAATTAATACATCCAAAATATGGTTTCCCCTCTGGATATGAACCTTCTATGAGCTTCTTCTTTCGTGTATATACAGTCAATGTCTTCGGAGCCAAACAATACCAAAAAGAACTGGAAAACTCCAGGAATTATCTGATTCTTTTTCCATCTTTATCAACCCAAATGTCTAGTCATATGAACGCTAAGATCTGAGAAACACATCCACTTCTCTTCAAGTCTATTTTTACAACCCTGAGTCACTATCAGGTTACCTGAGGCCAAAGACTTCTTCTTCCATCCCTGCCCAGCACCTAGAAGCTTGCTGGCAGGAGGGGATGGTCTCGAGTTCAGTGACTTGAGCCTTCTGCAGGCTGAGTACCTTGTGTAGCAAACAAGCTGCAGAAACTAAGAATCCTGCCACCATTTTCCCCCCTTCACTACTGCAGGGGCCTCCCCATAGAGCCTGTCCTTCCCAATCTCTGCAGGGAAGCCACACTGGTCCTCGACAGTCCACAACTAGCTGTTTCAGTTCACTTCTCCCAACTCTTTCCATTATGCCCGCTACGTTACAAAGCCTTGCATGATCCGGCCCTACTTCATTCCTGTGACCCACCCGCTACCCCTGCTCTGGCTGCCTTGCTCTTCTTTAGAAATGCCCAGCTCTTTGGCACCAGCAGGAACTTTATTTCTCTGCCTTCAGCGTCTTCCCACGTTTCTCCAGCTTAGGATGGACATATTGACTTGATCCCCGTACCTGGCTCGTCTCATCCTTTCATTAATTTCCATGCATGGCCTGCCATACTTGGCAAACGGCAACTGGTTTGTAATGATATAATAAGTACACCTGGCCCTCCAGCCAAAACTCAGCCGGGATTGTACCACTGACTTATCTGTAATCAAGCGTAAGGTTCCCCAGCTTCTCCCATCTAAGAGGGCCATCATCACAAATTTTGCGGTCACAGTTCTCTTGGTTTCCTGCATCATTTTGTCTTTGTATATTCTTAAATAGTTAGGCTTTTTAGCTTAGTTCTTTTTAATGTGGTTTTAAAAATCATGCAATATGTGGTCTTCACACTCAACTTTTCAGTTACGATTATATCATTAAGAATTAATAATGTTGTTATGAGTCATTTAGCCTATTTTTTAACTGTGTAGATCTGTGTATGCATGTTTATGTGGGGGGGTGGCTGTGGGTGGGTAGGTGTGCTTACATGTATGTAGAGGACAGAGGTTGACCTCAGTGTCTTCCTCAGCCTCTACACCATATGACTTAAGACACTCTTTCCATTGGCCAATTCAGCTTCACTGGTTGGCCAGAAAACTCCCTGAGACCTTCTTCCCTACATGCTCAGTTATAGGATTATGGATATACATGGCCACGCCCAGTGTTTATACACAGGTGCTAGACCCAACTCAAGTCCTTGTGCTAGCACGGTAGTACAGCTGGGCCATCTCGCCAGCACCATACGTGTTTGGATGGTTGTCTGACATTCCTCCGCATGGCAACACCAGGCCACCCCAGCCACTCGCTATCAGCAGGCAGTAAAGTTCCTTCCATGATTCTGTTTACTGGAAACCAGACTGTGGTGTGTCTTTGCAAGCATGTCATTCACTGAAAGTGTGCCCATTTGCTCAAGAGTTGGAGTACAGATGTGGCATATGATCAAAATGCTATATAGTAACCTACTGGCTTCCAAAGTTGTGTGTCCCTGCAGCAAGGTGTGAAGACCTTTTGGACGACTCATTCTTTTCAGTGTCTTAATACTTTTGATCTGGGGCCAACCAAATACTTAAAAAAAGGAACCTCAGTCTAGCCTTGACTTTTCCTTCCACTTGTTAGAGGTAATTACCATCCCTGCCTATACTGACTAATTCGTATTCTAAATTTCTCAAGGTTTCTCTTGCCATTCTCCAAATGGAAATAACTTTTAGTTTGGTCTTTGTTGCTCATGTTGCTTTTGTTTTGCTTTGCTTTCTGAGAAAGGGCTTTATGGACCCCAGGCTGGCCTAACCATGAATTCATGATTCTCCTGCCTTTCTCTCTCAAGCGCTGGAATTACAGGACTTGAAGGACTTTGGGTGTGTAGGAAAACAGTTTACCAACTGGGCTGCACCCCAGTCCACACCACAGAGCTAGTTTTTATGCAGTGTCCTGTTAGTTTTTCTTTATGGGCCTCTCACTATCTAATGTTAGTGGACTGGTTCACTGATTGTGATCTGTCGCCCTTGACGAGAATGCAAAGATCTAGGTGGCCTTGTTCACTCTTCTGCCCCCAGTGGCTAGAATGGCATCTAGCACAGCACGGACAGGTGAGTACATGAGGGGCAGGGTCACGTGATGTACTCAGAATGTGCAAAAGCATTGTTCTGGGACCAGATATGCTCAGTTTCGACCTCGGCTTCTCCATCTACTCTGATCGTGATCAAATGACTTAACATGTCTATTCCCAAGTCAGTTCAAAGTACAAGAAGTACTTTGTGTCATGTCGTCGGAGCTTTAACATTTGGGTCAGTATGCTTCAAGTTTTTAGAGTAATGCAGGTATAGCCAGTGCTTGGTAAATGCAGTCATTATGAAGGGGCAAGAGCTGCCACTACCTTTCCCTGGCTTGAGAATAAAGGGCTCAAACTAGCTTGGGTCTTAAGAGTACCCTACTTCCCCTCAAGTTTAGCATCCACCTAGTCTTGCAGGTTCCGGTTCCTATAGCCAAGAGAAGGAGGTTGAGAAGCATAGAAGTGTACTTTATCGTCCAGAAAATCATCCTGTCACCGAGACACTGAAGAAGCTGAACTGGGTGGGTGTCCCCGTTTTAAATAAGTGAGTGTCTCACAAGCCATCCTCTCATACTCCCAACGAGGCAGCGCACACAAAACCACAACACTCTTCCCCCCCAATTTTAATTAAAAAACAAATTTTTCAAAGAGAAGGCAGGTAAGTTAGGAAGATAACAACACACAAGACAAGGAAAGAGAGGAACAGAGAAATAAAATGAGAAAGAAGGGATGGAAGTGCAAAAGGAGGGGGGGATAATTTCAAGCCAGCCGTGGCATTGACCTTCTAATGTAAACAGTAAAATGCCGAAATTAGAGAGCCCAAGGAAATCCCGCCCAAACCCCCACAAGGCAATGCTTTCACTCAGGGATGTGGGGAGGCTAGGCAAAAGCTATGTGGGAAAAGTCTTGGTGAATGACCAGAGGCCTGGGTCAGGCAGGAAAGGCAAACCTCTGGGGGATGCTGGCCCCATTAAAACTGTAGTCCCCAGCATGTCACCTTAGTCCAGGGCTTACCTCAGTCTGTAACCAGGAATCCAGCTCCATTTGAAGCATCCCTTGCCTCAAAGTGGTAAGCTTGGCCTTGGTTAAACACGCCAGGGGGCCCTGCCCCAGTGCATTTCCACTGAGATTCCCAGCCGATTCCTCAGGAGGAACTGTTTCCATTTGAGATGGACCGGGGATCCTGGCCAGGACCAGCTGCCCCTCAGAACCAGAGCCAAATTCCGTGACAGCTTGCAGAGAGGATGCCAAGGGGCTGCAGGGAGCCCCTGGAGGTGGGCAGCGAGCCGGGGGCGCGGCTGGGACCAGCCAGGCCCCGGCTGCCCACTCCTGAAGGTCTAAGTCCACACCTTTGGGAACTGGCTTCTGCCTGCTTGTCCCTGCTCCAGCACGACAGTGCTGAAATTGCGCGGGCGCCCCAAGATGCCCCGCCGCCACTGGGGGACTTCCTCCTTCCCGCGTCCTTGGCGGGCGGGAGAGCACTGGTGGGCGGGGGACCCCGACCGGTCAGGGTTGTCGCCGACCTTGAGGCTACCGTGGGCTGTGCTTGCGCCAAAAATAAAACTCGGGCGCGCGCACGCTCGCGCGCGCACACACATACACACACACACACACACACACACACACACACACACACACAGAGGAATGCATGCATAACCTATACTTGGCTCTTCATTCCCAGGAAAGCTACCCTTAAACAGCATAAAGCACAGGAGAGGAGGGAACCCTGTGGACACATCGTGCCCAAGACCAAATTTGGGATGATTTTTATTTTAAGGTTTGGATCGAACATTCTCAGAAAATAAAAGGACCCAGGACAAATTCCATGCTCTCTTCATGTGCGGGCTAGAGAAATTGGAACCTAGCTGCAGGTGTGATCACTGCGGCTTGGAGAGGGAGGAATCACTGAGGCAGGGACTTTCCCTACTCTGGGTTTGCTGCAAGCCCCGGAGCCGCAGGGGTTAAGGCAGCGCAGCACGCCTGCAGGCTTTCCCAAGCAGAGAGCTAGCGCGGGCGGGGGCGCGCAGGGGAGAGCCGGGGATCTCCCGCCCGCTGGGCTCCTGGGGCGCTTCCCTCACCGTGCTATTTATAGCTCGGCTTCCAGCTGCTGCAGGGAGCTCACCCCGCCAGGGCTTGTGGAGCTGTGGGAGCCCTTCAGAAGCAAAGAATTTTCATAAATTCTCTGAATGACAAAGATGTTTCTTGATTGTCGCCTTTCAGTCCTGCCACTATATATCCATATATATTTCAAGTTGAAATCTCTCTCTCTCTCTCTCTCTCTCTCTCTCTCTCTCTCTCTCTCTCACACACACACACACACACACACACACACACACACACACACACACACACACACTGTGTGTGTGAAAGCATTTACAACAATTTATGAATGCAACCAGGCAGCTTGTTATTGTGAACTGTGGAAGTTCCCTTTGTTATCAGTTGCTTGATTTAAAAAATAAATAAAGACAATTCTCAGTTGGTGTTGGTTTAAAGGCCCATTTTATATTTTCTGCAACACTCAAGCTATCTGCAGGTTGACTTCATAATCATGTCCAATAACAAGATTGCAGCAAATTCAAGAGCACTGAAAAAAAAATCATATCCCCTGTCCTCTGCCTGTCTGCTGTGTGAGGGCATCAGACCTTTCTGTTTGTGAGGGGGGGGGGGAGTCTGGCAAACAAAAACATCAGAAGGTCCGGTGACACATGTGGATTCTCAGCTCCAGAAGACCAGAAAGGTAGAGGGTGGGGGAATTCTTCTGCCTGATAGACTGCATAAAGTAGAGCAGACTACCAGTCTAGAAGATTCTAGACTGTTGTCTTCTTACCAAGCCCCTGTCTGCAATAAATTCTACCTGCAAAGGAGTCTCTGGAATGTGCAAAGCCCTTGTGGTCCCCTGGACACTGCAGAGCATTGGAAAATGGCAAGTGGCATTTGTTAAGGAGGCTGAGAAACCATCAAGGGGGACACAGACTCCAGGTGGTCCTGAGGGTGGGCAGTACTAGACCACCTATCTCTGCATCTCTGGGTCCTCTTCCTTCTCATCTGCGGTTTTTTTTTTCTTTCAGAGCTGACTTCGGTGTAGTAAAAGCTTATTATTTAATTAACTGCATTTAACCAGAATGATCCTAAACTGCAGACTCTAATTGAGTCAACTTAATTAAATTGTGGGCCAGGTGTAACTCCCTTTTGGTTAAGAAAATGTTTTCACTCTGTATTCATCGCCCCACTCTAGCAAAGAGAGAGACCAGCACCTCTCCCACCCCAACCCCCATTCTCCACCCCAACCCTGTCTGTGCTTTGGGTCAGCCAGTCAGATGAAAGACTCTGCACCTCATTTTCATCCTGGCTGCTTAGAGGGAGGTGTCAATTTGCTTTACCATCCTTCTTCAGGTCCTCATTTGTCATGTGTGAATAACAGTAATAGCAGCCGCCTCATGGAGTTCTTAGGAGATTAAATGTGGACATCTGTATGAATTGCCTGGACCAGTGGCTAAACGCTCAATAAACAGGAAATATTGTGGCTGCCCAAATATGAGTTGGAATTGATTTGGATGAATTTGAGCAAAGGGCTTTTTCAATAAAATCTATTTTACCTATGCAAATCTTCACTATAAATTAGGTTTTTTTTTTTTTTACCATGCTGCAGCAGATACCCCAAAAGCATCTATGTTTAAAGGAGGCTCCTGGTCATTAAGCTGCTCTTCCACAGGAAGAGAACAGTTCTTCCGAGGGCCTTTTAAAAGTCCTTCTGCTAATCCACACACTACACTGATACACAGTATAGAGAATCCCCAACTGATAGTGTTGCAAGGCTTTCCCGAGGAGAGCACTGTGTGATATGGACACCTCTTTAATCCTGAGACCACTCTATGGTGTTTTCCTAGGAGGAGGAGGAGTTTTTCTATTTAATTAAAGACACAAAAGCTGGGCAGCCGTGGCACACGCCTTTAATCCCACTTCTTGGGAGACAGAGGCAGCTGGATCTCTGTGAGTTCGAGGCCAGCCTGGTGTACAAGATCTAGTTCCAGGACAGCTAGGGCTACATATAGAAACACTGTCTCCAAATCCTGTCTCTACCTTCCCTTTTGTTAGACAGGAATTTCTGGTTTTCAGTCTGTAGCCAGGCATAGTTATATAGTCAAACTCTAAGGCATTGTACAACGCAGTGTCCTGTGGCTGATTCCAAGAAGCCTCCTGCATAGGCCCGGTTGTGGAGGTTTTGTACCACAGCAGAGAAAGGGTGTTTAGACTAATCACAATACATCTCACATGCAAATGAAGACTTATGTTTACACCAATCACACCACTGTCCTCTAACACCAACTACAACAATCCCTCTACCAGGTGACCGTGGGGCATGTTCCACAGAAATGCTTTCATGGCCACCCAGAGTTCACTGAGGTTTATAATAGCAAAATTTCTGGAACAAATGGATTGAAGCAGCCATGACTGAGGTTGCTAGAGCCAGGTCAGCTTTAATGATCATTTAGTTTTTCTCAGTGCATCCATGAAATGTTCAAAATGGCCAGTGCTGGCATAATAGTAGTCCAGTTGGTTATTTTATTGACTATCCTTTTGCTCGAAGAAGTCAAGGTAGCAAAGACAGTCCAACAGTGGCAGAGCTCACTGTACAAGGCCTGTTTAAGTTGATTAAGCCAAAATAACAGGAGGGGGTGCTGTGGGACAATGGTCTTGTACCCTGAAAAGATTTGTCATTTGTATTGGTTTAATAAAACACTGATTGGCCAGTAGTCAGGCAGGGTAACCAGAACAGGAGAATACTGGGAAGAGGAAAAGTTCAGCCTGCAGTTGTCACGCAGATACAGAGGAAGCAAGATAAGAATGCCTCACTGATAAAAGTTACCAAGTCATGTGGCTAACACAGAAAAGAATAATGGGTTAATGTAAGTTTTAAGAGTTAATAAGAAGCCTGAACTAATAGGCCAACCAGTTTATGTAGACTTCTGTGTGTTTCTTTGGAACTGAACAGCTAAGGAACCGGGCCAGAAAACTTCTGTCAACAAGGGTGCCTGCCCTATACAATAAGAGAAAAGAATTATAATACCTAAGCCATCCCAGAGTTTGGGGGTGTTGTGAGGAGTCTGCCTCTTTGTGTGGGTGTGCCTGTGTGCTTCCTCAGTTTTAATGAGGCATGCTGCCTTTCTTACTGCTTTTTAATTCCATAATTGGTGAAGAAAATAGCAGTCAAGACTCTTAGACAGTAACTTAAGCACAGCCTCTTTACTTTCAATCCTGAAGGAGATTTTGTTTGTTGCTTTGTTTTTAAATTTGTGTTTCATGTGTGCAAGTGTTTTGCCTGGATACATGTGATGTGCTCCTTGTGTGCCTGGTGCCAATGGAGACCAGAAGAGAGCACTGGATTCCTTGGAAGTGGAGTGACAGATAGTTGTTAGACAACATGTGGACACTGGGAAGAAGAACAGTGCTCTTACCTGTCATAATTTAGGGGCTGAAGTTACAAAGTCATGAGCAGCCAGTAGCAGAATCCGCTGAGGTATCCATAGGGGAGGTCATTTGGAGGTCATTTATGCTTGTTAAAGTAAAATTTTCTGGCAGTATGGCACATTAAGTTGAGATAAGGCCAAGCTCCTCCCCCTGTATTGAGGCTGCACAAGGAAATCCAGCATAAGAAACAGGTTCCCAAAAGTCAGCTAAGATCCAGGAACAGGTCCTGATTTTACTGCTAGGAGCCTTAAAAACAAACCAAGCTACACAACAGTCATGGGAGTTAGGGGAGGGTAGGAATGGGAGGAGAAAGTGTGGTCAGTATGTAAAATAAAGGAAAAAATGTTAGTAGAAAAGAAAGAAGGGAAAACAAAATAAAATAACAAACAAACCAAAACCCAAAATAAAGTAGTAGAGGTTGGAAAAAGAATTCTTGAAGATGAAGTTATGGCAAACTCTCAACAAACAAATCTCCAAAGAATGAAAGACACCTAAAGGAATGTTCAACATCCTTAGCCATCAGAGAAATAATTCTGAGATTCCATCTTACATCTGTCAGAATGGCCAAGATCAAAAACACTAATGACTGCCTATGCTCCATTGCTGGTGGGAGTACAAACTTGTACAGCTGCTTTGAATATAAGTATGGTGATTTCTCAGAAAATTAGGAATCAATCTACCTCAAGTTTCATCAATACCGTTGTTGGGTATATACCCAAAATTATCTCAATCATACCACAAGAACATGTGCCCAACTATGTTCATAGCAAATTATTCATAATAGCCAGAATCTGAAAACAACCTAGATTACTCTCAAACAAAAAATGGATAAAGAAAATATGGTACATTTACACAATGGAATACTATTCAGTGGTTAAAAAAAATGACATCTTGAAATTTGCAGGCAAATGGAGGGATCTAGAAAAAACATATTGAGTAAGGTAATCCAGACCCAGAAAGACAAATATAAGTGGCTTTTAGACATAAAGTAAAGAAAAACCAGCCTACAGTCCATAATCACAGAGAACCTAGACAACAAAGAGAACCCTAAGAAAGACATTACATAGATCTAATGTACATGGGTAGTAGAAAAAGACAAGATCTCTTGAGTAAAATGGGAGTGTGGGGGTCACAGGAGAGGGTTGAAGAGGAAAAGGGAGGAAGGAAGTAGAGTGGAAAAAATGTATGGGCAATAAAAACGATTTAAAAAAAATAATTAAAGAAGCCAACAGCTAAGGTTACAACATTCTTTGCAGCTGGAATGTAGTATCTGCAAGGGATCTATGAAGGGTTCAAGCAACCTGGCAAGCAATCAATGTCCAGACAACTGATGGCCAGGAGAAGGGCTTTTCGTATGACAACTCCCTTACACAAGGCAGCCAGGCATGCAGGAAGGGACTGCTAGCTTCTTTAGCAGTCCTTCCTAGGGACAATTGGTGACTCTCAACAGTTGTGTTCATTCAGAGGGACAGTAAACATTAAAAGCTCCCTACACCAGAGACATTAACATTAACATTCTTAGCAGTGCTTAACAGTGCTTAACTGTTAGCCAAACACCCACAGGGAGATTTGGGTCATTGATTCCAAACAAGAATTTGGGATCCAGTGTGGTGGCGAATCAGCATTTTCTAATAGCTTAGGAAACTTTGCTTTAAAAAGAATTAAGAATCCACAAGCAAGCAGAATTGCCAGACTCAAGTAGATAGAAATTCTATCATATAGTTAAGATAGCAGTACTGAAAAATGAACTTAGAATCCTCAAGTATTTAAAACCTAAAACCAGGCATACTCATTCAAATACCTACATGTAGGAAGTGGATAAATAGTGTACACGGTCTTCAGTAATAGCATGTGCCTCAATGCCTTTCAGGTCTGACTAAATGCCTACTGATAAGGAAGCACCCCTGGAAGGACACAGCTAAGAGCTAGGAGGCAATAGCACTCCTCCTGGGAATAGTCTAGGACCCAACAAAGAAGTCCTCACTCCCAGTGTGTATGGTCTTCTGCATATCTGCCAGTGGACTTCAGGAATCATATGCACTGTAACTCACATAGGCCCTTCACTTTCCCCCATCATAGTCAGGGATGTACACCCGTGCATCCACAAAGTAGGGTTCACCTATGCTGCTATAAATGGCCACAGAAATTTCGTTTTGAAGACTGTTACTCTGAGTGAGTACCCTGCATTTTCCTTATTCATCAGCTTACACACACTGTGGTTGGTTCCATCTCCTGGTCATTTTGTACAATGACACAGTCAGCATACCTCTTCTGCACATTGATTTCATTTTCTTGGGGTATAAACTCAGAATGGGCTTTACTCCATAGTTCTTTGGACTAGCATGCCTGAATCAGACAGTCACTATATGTTATCCCTGAGAGAGATGCTACATTATAATATTCAGAGAGTCTAGGCTTCCACCTTAATGCTATGATTGAATGAGAACTCAGGGTGAGGAAGGATGACTATAAAGATTGTGCACAGAATAAACTGTATGTATGATGATCAAGCGGACAATGAGGACTACTGAGACCCCAAGAACAATGGCAATGGGTTTTTGATCCTACTGTACCTATTGGTTTTGTGGGAGCCTAGGCAGTTTGGATGCTCACCTTACTAGACCTGGATGGAGGTGGGTGGTCCTTGGACTTCCCCAGGGAACCCTGATTGCTCTTTGGGCTGACGAGGGAGGGGGACTTGATTGGGGGAGGGGGAGGGAAAGGGGAGGCGGCGGTGGGGAAGAGACAGAAATCTTTAGTTAATTAATAAAGAAATAAATAAATTAAAAAAAAGTAGACAAGAGCATTTAGTCATCTTTTACTTCTACAAGTCTAGAGGGCTACAATACTCCACCTTCACTTGAAAGCAAGAAGGCTGAGTAGAAGTGACACAAGTTGTGACTCTGAGGCAGACACATTCAGTTTGATGGAAAGACTTCTAAATCTTTCCACCTCTGCTAATCAACTCCCTAAGCAAATCAACTCCTGCTCCAAACAGTCCAAGTTCCCCTTGCTTAAATGTATTGGCGGAGGCTGCTCATTCATTCTCAGCTGCTCAGACCTGAAATAACTACACAAAACTGTACTAACTGTATTAACTGCTTGGCCAATCACTTAAGTGTACTGCTAGCTAGCTCTTACATCT
The DNA here is from genome assembly GCF_014885135.2 of Alexandromys fortis. NCBI lineage: Eukaryota > Metazoa > Chordata > Mammalia > Rodentia > Cricetidae > Alexandromys > Alexandromys fortis. The sequence continues at coordinate 9,541,158 of NW_026067946.1, forward strand.
TAAATTGACCCATTTCTATTATTTTATATTTTACCTCGAGGCTCATGATATACCAGCAAAGTTTCAGCAGGCTCCAGCGAAGGTGTCTATCTCCTGTGGTGGCTACATGGTTTCCCCCTGACTCTGTCTACTCTCTCTACATATCTTTTCGAGCCTGGCTACATTCTATTAAGCCATTGATTGAAAGCAGCTTCTTTATTGATAACCAATAAAAGCAACACATATACAGAAGTACTTTCCACACCACAGGGGTGTCCTAACAAAATCCTCAAAACAATATAGGCTATTACCGTGGACTAGGTTGCCTCCCAGAACATGAAGGTAACCATGATTTGTTACTAACAACACAGATAATTCATAGAGTCTTAAAATCAGTAAATTGTATCTTTCACATGTATTCAAAATCCAAACTTGGGAAAATAACACCATTTTAAGATGTTAGTTCAACTGGGATTGAACTAACATCTTTGCTTAGTACCCTCCTCAATGGAGGTGCCAGGAATCCTGTTTTGTATATCATAGATTAGTTAGCACTGCCTAGAATTTTATGTGAATGAAATCATACAGCAAGCTTCTTTAGGAAAGGGGTCTCTTTTCTGTATGATTAGAGCAATTATTCTGAAATGTCTTTATATTATTGCATACATCAATACTTTACCACTTTTTACTACCCAAAAATTCCTTTATATAAATATGATGTGGGTTATTTATCTATTTATTTATCTATTGATGGGTATTTCATCTATTTCCATATTTTTAGATTATGTTGAAACATCTTGGAATATTCATATTCATGTTTTTGGACACACATATGCCTGCAGCTTTCTTTGTAAGTGGTCAGGAAGGTAACAGCTAGGTCTGTGCTAGATGTATGTGTGGTGGAGTAGGAAACTTGTGCAATTGGTTTTCCAAAGTGATTTTACCACTTTACGTTTCCACCGGGAGTGTGTGACTGTTTTGGCACTTCCCTCTCACTTGGTACACTCAGTCTAATTTTAAACCCATAGCTACAGAGTGGCACGTTACCATCATTCCACTGTGCATCTCCCTAATAACTACTGTGTTGAACATGTGAAATTTTGTTTGTCATTTATTTTCTTTGGTGGAATGCCTATCTAAATACCTTGACATTTTGTTCTGTTCTTGTCTTGTTAATTGTGGCTTACAATAATTATTTATATATCCCAAATTAGTTCTTTCTAAAAATTGTAAACACTCCCTCCTAGTCTGATTTGTGTCCCCTCCAGTTACATTAAGGTTAAATTGATTTTTTAAAAATTAATATGTACAATATATATCACATGACATTTTTTGACATTTTTAATATGCAGTGCAATGATTAAATAAAGCTAATTAATGTATCTAGTACCTTCCATACTTTGCTTCTTTGTGGTAAGAACATTTAGGATTTCTTTCTTAGCAGTTTCTAAGTTTATAATATTCTTCTCCACAATTCCATACTGTTTGATGGCTCTCTATAACTCACCTGACCTTCCTAAGTAAAGCTTGATGTGCTCCAAACACTGCATCCTTTACCACGCTAGCCCCATCACCCCTCCTGAAGCCCAGAGCTGCATTCTCTGATTCTGTGAGGAGTCTTCTTTGTTCGGCATGCACATGCAGATGAATGTATACAGTACTCATATTACTTAGCACATTTGGTAGTTTGTCTACATTGCTGTAAATAACCACAGACCTTCAGTGTAAAGACCTTCACTCCGTGAATTCATAGGGCATTCTCCTTACTAATCAATCCACACACTGTGATGGATTCGGTATCCTGGTCAGTTTGAACATCCCAACAGTGAAGATACCTCTTCTGCATGATGATCTCACTTTTTTGATACAACCCAGGAATAGGAACATTATATAATATAGAAATGCTATTTTTGATTTTTTAAGAAATCATCATACTGTTCTCAATAATGGCTGCCCAAATTCATATTTCCAGAAGCATTTTTTAAGAGTTCCCTTTTGATACATATTATCTAACACCTACTTTCAATCTTGATTGTACAGAGGTATGTTAGTTTTATGGTATCCTAACTAGCTTAGTTTTACTTTTGTTGTCTGTAATTTACAATAACCTTTAGTATTTAGATTGTAGGTTATGACCACTTTCTTCTTTAAAGGTTTTACATTATTTATGAGTCATTCCCATTTCCTGAGCACAGTCATTTTAATTAAAACACAATTAGCACATTAAGAAATGCTGTGTGGGTTAGTCAGGGTTTTCTAAAGGAGCAGAACCAATAGGATGGATATATATGGGATTTATCAGATCAGCTTACATGTTCTGAAGAGTCGAACAATGGCTGTCTCACGCTGGAGACTCCGAAAAATATCTATTAGTTGTCCGGTTCATGAGGCTGACTGTCTCAGTAATCCCAATGAGGAACTGAAACCTTAGAGCATTCCTGGAGAGTTGCCAGTCTTCTGTCTACATTGGAAACCCCAGAAATTCCTAGTGTCAGTGAACCAATGCCTCAGCACCAGGGTAGATTAACTTTCCAGTAAGAGTGAGGGCAAACAGGCAAAGAACAAAGTTTTCTTCTTCCATGTCTCTTTATGTTGCCTGCTATCAGAAGGTGTGGACCAGATTTAGGGTGGGTCTTTCTGCTTTTAATAAACTGATTGATATCAACAGAGCCCAGAAGCTTGGGTTTTAGTTGATTCCCAATGCAGTCAAGTTGATCAAAATGTATTATCTATCACACTACATATGCCTGCTAACTACAGATTTCATTTTTCCTAGAGAACATGGGATAATTTGAGATTCACAAAGTATTTGTCTGTGTTGGAGACAGGGCACTATTCTATGCTATAAGTTTTTTCATTAAACTGATTAATTTGAAAGCAAAAGGAAGAAGTATATAGAAAAAAATGAAGACCTCTTCTTACTAAATTATTTAATGTTTATTGGATACAGGATTTCTCAGTTTATATCTCTTAATAAATGGATGCACAATATTAATTCTTGGTGATATTAATGAATTTACTACTGTATATAAAAACAGTCAAGCAAAAATTATACCAACTATCCCTTGTCCTCTTTAACCACTCACTCACCAAGCCAGGTGTATCACCTTTCACAGATTCACTTAACATCCTGGTCATTCTTCCATTATCTTTCTAACTGCCTATTAAATAATGACATTTGAATGCAAGGTTCCATATAAACAATGTAATAAAATATCATGCCAATTCTGGAACCTCAAAAAATAAATTGCTAGCTATAATAAATAGTCAAGAGCAATACATGTGCCTGGCACCGTGGGTGAAGTACTTGCTGTGAAACACATGGAACTGAATTTGGATGCTCAGATTTCACATGAAAGCCATGTAAGCCCATTTCTGATGATGCAGAGGATGGGGGATTGGGGGATCTTTCTGCCAAGACAGTCTAGCCAACTGGTGGATACCAAGTTCAGAGGAAAACCCTGCTTCAAAAAATAAGGCAGAGAGAATTAAAGAAGACATCCACATTTGACTCTTGTCCTCCACCTGTACACATGTGGTAGTGTATAACCTCACATACTTGCACACACAAGAACATATACAAATACATGCAAGCATGCACACACACACAGAGTCAGAGAGAACATGATACTGCATAAAATAGTGACAAATATGCTTGAATAGTTCTGTAAAGTTGGCTTCCCCTGCATCATTCAATAAATGAAAAGGTTTCTTAAATGTTGCTGTGGTGAAGAGGAGAAATTTAAAGAACTTTAGAAAATAAAGAAGAAAAGAAACTACAGCGCAGTCAGAGCAACTTCTCTCTCTCTCTCTCTCTCTCTCTCTCTCTCTCTCTCTCTCTCTCTATTTCTGTGTGTGTGTGTGTGTGTGTGTGTGTGTGTGTCCATCTCTGTGACCCCTGCTAAGAACACTGTTTATGCACGCTCTGGAAATCACCAGCGCACCAAGTCTTCCCCAACAGTGAGAACCTGTAGAGTTACCTTAAACTCAAGGCAATGGCATCCTCCTGAGCAGAACATTAATGACAGATGACTATAGTTGACTCTTGGAAGTGCTACCAGACCTGGCTCTTCTAGTCCCTGTTCATTATGTATTCATGAGCCAGGTTGGCTATCTTTCATTCTTCATTGTATTCAGGGAAGAAAAAAAAATACACATATAACACCATTTTCTTGACTAAATGGGTGAAATAATTTAAAAGTCAATATGTTAGCCTGGCAGCTTGACTAACAACTGCAAAGCTCTCTTCAGACCAATAATGAAAGTAGCTTAGTCATGACTGTAGAAATTACTCATTCACTTCTTAACACCAGGTGAAGCTTATAATTATATGAAAAGAGTACTAAGACAGTCTTGCTATTCCAAAAGTCACCTTTCAATAAGTGGTCACACTTTCATCAGGGAAAGCTTGATCACCTTAGCTGCTTCCTGTGGGATGAATGCTTCTAAACTCGTATGAGATCTACTCATCTTTACATGGGTGATTAAAACAGCAAAGGTAGCGAACTGCTCAATGGGACCAAGAACATCCTCAAAGGTAGGAAGCAAGTTGTGGCCGACCCTTCCCAAACATTCAAAGACCGTGAATCTAATGTCTCTGCCTGGATTTTTTTTTTGTATTTAATTTATCAGTTCCAAATATTTTAGTTACAGCACCACAGATAAGACAGAACATGGCAATGAACAAAGAGGGAATTTGGTTTGCACACACAAGGGAGTGCTATTGGAAACATGGTAGGCAAAAAAGGAAAGTCCCTTATAAATTATGCATGTTCTCTGTAAGGGCAGTAGCATGTGCACTATGGGAGTAGAAAGTCTAATTAACTTGTGACTAGCTACCAGCTTAGCTCTCTGTAATGGTACCACACACGGACCTGGTATTGGCCTCTGCTTTTAGGTCGTGCATTCTTTATTATGGCAGCCAGATCAACCTAGATAAAGAGAAAACCATTAATTGAGAGACAGACAGACTGAGAGAGAGAAAAGAGAGGAAGAGAGAGAGAGAGATCATCAGGTAACATAGTACTTACTGCCAAGCTGAAGATCCAAGTTAGATCCATATGACCCACATGGGGGAAGAAGAGAACAAATATGTTCTAGTTGTCCTTTGACCTCCACATTTACATTATGGCATGCACAGTGTGTGTATCATCCCTCCAAACACCCAGGCACTCTAAATAAAGAAAAAACAAATAAAACTATGCTGTTGAACCTACACATAGCCTCCATTCCAACTCTTCTCTAATACTATAAGTTCTAGGGAAATGGGGGAAAGGGGCTAGATCAAGGAATAAGTTTCCTAACTACTTGTAGTGTTGTCAGTAGGCACCCCACCCATGCGGACACCCCTTGGCACACACTTATAGGGGACACAAATGTCTTCATGTCCTATGTCCATTTTCAGAGAAACAGCTACATCTCTTTGTTCAGAGTCTCCTGTTCTTTCCTAACCTGGTGTAGGAGAATGTGTTAGCCTCTGCCTATGAGTCAGTGCAGACTGGGACCTTAGATCTCTATCTGTCTTTGACTGGAGAGTCAGATACATGATCCTGTGTTCTGCTTCCATCCCTGACCATCCTCTGCAGCACGCCCAGTGAGCTAATAGTGTTGGGATGTTTCTCCTAGCTGATGAGTGAATATGCTAGGAACAGGGCCATGCTTGGCTCTCATCCTTTAGGTGGCCTAGGAACAGTCATGATGTCTTAGGGATTTGTTGAGGAGAGAAAGCAAAGGTTGGAGAAATTAAACCCAACCCCAGGCCTTCCATCTCTTCTCTATGAATTGAAGAGGGTCAGAGAAGAACTGTGAAAAGCTATGCTATGACTGAACAGTCATAAAATATTACTTTCTATCTATTGACCATGAGATTAGGAATGCACATTCTAAAATATTTGGTATAAGCTGTTATCTACAACAAAAAGGACTCAGTGGGCTATAGTTATAGATTTGTGCATACATATGTAGACACAGGCATACATATAACTCTATGTAGGTAATGATAACAATCAAAGAAAAGAAACTATTCATTTGAGAGTGGTGGCAAGAGAGAGTACCTGGGAAGGTCTAGAATGAGGGACAGAAAAAGGAACAGTGGTATAGTTCTATTTTATTTAAAAATGTATATTTAAAAAGAATTTTAAAAGGTTCATTCTTACCTAAGCCCAAATGAATGCTAGGTAGACATTTGCAATAACATCAACTCTTTCTCACTACACACAGCCTTACTGACCCCTGCCCTGCTCACCCCAATAATCTAGAGGATAAAATTTAAAAGAATGAAAACGCTGCTCATTTCTGAGTCTTATTGCCATCATTCTGACAAAGTGTGCTTCCTTGTTCCAATGCACTCATTTCTCAATAGTGTACCCTATATTTTGCTTCTGAAATTTGCCTTAGACGTAAGAAAATTGAGTTTCCAACTGTTTCACCTCTTTGAAATGATATAGTTCCACTGCTATAAATAACCAGCATTCTGTTGCTATCAACAGGAATCTATAAGGAATTTAGTCTAAATCGTCACCTGCAAAGAGGGATGCCAGAGTGATTTCTGCAAGGTGAGAAATGAGCTAGGTGACCCAGCCAGCCCAGATGACAAGACACAAAGGCCCACATCCATCATATCAATGTACCCCTGCTATATTTCATGTTCAGGTCATTGACTCAAACAGCAGTACCTAAACTAGCAGCTATGAGTTGTTAAGGTACTGCAAGACAAGAAATCCAGTTAAGATGCAATAATAATTGGAACCAGAAGGAATGATATTAAGACCAAGGGTCCCTCTGTCTATTATCATTTTTTTAGAAGCAGAAGAAAGAGCAAGAGTGACACTTGGTGGCCATTACAAGACAGAACAAAGGACTGATCAATGCTCTTCCCCGATCAACATTGTTCTGGTGATGTGAAGATAAGAAAAGAAGTGCATTGTTCATTAAAAATATATAAATAAAATAAACAAGGCCTGTGTTTGCAGCAATAGCCTCTAGTGTCACCCTTGCTCTCTGATTAGTACCTTAATAAGAGATTGACACAATAGGCAGATGCTCTGAAGGGGCATAAGCTAGCAAATTCGAAGGACTTTTCAGAAGAAATGAAGTCACTGAAATGCTAACTCATGTAAGGACTTAGTTGGGCAAAACTTTATGATGAGCACTGTGATGTTTATTCTTGGGTGTCAACTTTATTAAAACTGAAGTGTCTAGGTACCTCTGTGAGGGAGTTTCTTGACTGAATCATTTGAAGTGGGAAGACCCATCTTAAATCCAGATCTTTTGAAGTGGGAAGATCCATCTTATGTTTGGGACATGCCTTTTGGTGACAGCCTATATGAAGGACATGGAAGAAGGAAACACTCTTTGACTGTTTCTCTCTCTTGCAGGTAAATAGAGACTACTCTTAGAGACTATTTCTTTGCGATTCCAATGTATACTGAAGATTACCAAAGACATCTGGCCTCATGGACTAAGCAACTAGTGGACTCTTAAACTTTCTGTTAATAGACATACATTGTTGGAAGAGCTGGAACACAGCCTGTGAGTCACTCCGATAATCATATATATTTATAGTGTATGAGTGCATGCACCTGTACAAATACAGATATATTTGTTTATGTTCATTCTATCGGTTCTCTTCCTCTAGAGAAACCTGACTACTATGGCACCACCTTTAAGTGCAGCCATACTCAACCAATGCACAGAACCTGGTCATGGTTCTCTACAAGGAAATATTTCTAACCTTTGTTTAAATCCAAATTACTCCTATGAAGATATTTCAGTACAACCCAATTCATTTCCAGCCACGAATATGTTCTTACCTGTATTTTACCAGTAAATATCTAAACAAGGAAAGTGCTGATGCCAAAGCAGTTACTCAACGAATGCACCCATAAACAGACGGAAAAGGTGCAAGCAAGAGGAAATCAGGATGATTTGTATACATACTTAAAACAGGTGTTTTTTTTTCTGCAGTATGAGTCACCAAGGTATAGCAATAGGTAGGTAAGTATCTGTGGCTAAGGTATTATGTAGACAGGCCCTGGAAATGATTTTAAGCCTTGTCTATATAGTGGGTTCATCCAAAAAGTTTTAATATGCCTTTATGCAGTCACCACCAGATAATTAATAAAAATCTCTGAGACTAGGTCTCAAGTATGCAGTTTATCTGAAGGTCACAGTTAACTCTAATGTGACTCTGCAGGTGAGCACTGATGTGTCAGAAGGGTATTCCCAAATCTCCAGAACTCCTCAAACTCCTAAAAATGATCAACAACTTCAAAAGGCTTTTAATTAGATTATATTTCTTGATTGACAGTTACTATATAATACATCAAAATGAACAACTAAAAAATTCATTAACTCAGTGTCTTGGCTTGAATATGAATGTGTCCCCATGGGCCCATGTATTTGAATGTTTGGTTCCCACTTAGTGAATGTTTAGGAAGGATTAAGAGGTGTGAACTCATTGGAGGACATGTACCAATGGGGGTGGGATTTGAAGTTTAAAAATCCCACACCAGTCCCAGTTTCACTCTTTCTCTTCTTCCTGCCTGTGGATCAGGCCGTAAGCTCTTGGCTACTGCTCTGGCACCATGCTTGCCTGACTGCTGCCATGCTCTTCACCATGATGATGATGGGCTAACCTTGTGAGACTGCCAGCAAGTCTCCAGTTAAATGATTTCTTTTATAAACTGCTTTAGACGTGGTGTCTCTTCACATCCATAGAACAGTAACTAAGACAGACACTGGAAGCCAGGTGTGCTGTATTGCTGCGACAGGCCTGGCTGCTTGGTGGAATGTGGGTGTTGGCACTTTGGATTAGGAAGGCAGCTGGATGCTTCAAATGGGTCTCAATGGACCATCCTAGTGGGATCTTGGAAGGCCATAGTGCTGAGAGCAATGTGGACTGTGGAGGCTGAGACCAAGAGGCTCCAGAAGGGAAGAATACTAGCAAGTAGCCTATAGATCATTCGCGTGATAGTTTGGCAATGAATGTGTTTGCATTTTTACCCTGGTCCCAAGACTCTGCCTGAGGCTAAATGAAAGCATTTTGGACTAATGTCCTTAGAAGAGGAGATTTCAAGACAACCTACCATAGACTGTGTCACATAGATATTAATGACCATATATATATGGTCACAGGCACACACACACACACACATATATGGAGCAAGCAAGACAGGAAGAGCACCTTGAGGATCAGAAGAGCACCAGGGAAGGGAATGTTGGAGCCAAGTTCTATGATCCAGAAGATGAGAAAGAAAGTTCAAAGAAAGGCCTGATACTAAATAGAATACTGGGAGTGGTGTACTCAGGGTAAGACCCTGCACAGATAATCCTTAAATCCTTTAAAAGGAAAAGGCTTGAGAGATTTCCTCTGTATGTATGCATGCATGTACATGCACACACACACACACAAACATATCTTATGTCTGTCTTAACAGAAGGCATCTGGGTACTCAGGGATGCTTTGGAATTGTCAGTTTTAACATGCAAGTTTGGTATAAGTAGGTCGAGGAAACCTCACCTCCCACACATGCAGATGCAAAAGGAAATCACATTCTAATTACCCCTCCAGACAGCTATAAATATGCATACTTGATACTTCACAGATACCGTATGAAAATTCAACAAGTGATAGCTTTTGAAAGTGTGGCAGGGATAAGGCATCTGAACCCATGTCACTGAGTGTTTGCTTCATTGATTATAAAGGGGGTAAGCGCAGATTCCTATAAAAGCTGATGTTTTACACTGCACCATTGGAAGCATGGAATCTTGACGGGAAGTGGAAGGTTTCACAGTTATGCTGTATCATCCAGAACACACACAGCCTGCCTTCTTTTCATTTTTAATAATTCCTTTATTTCTTGAGATCAATACAATTACTTCATTTTCCCTTTCCTTTCTCTCTCTTCAAATTCTCCCAAGTATACTCCTTTGCTCTATTTCAAATTCATGGCTTCTTTTTTCATAACTGTCACAGGCACACACACACACACACACACATGTATATATGTAGTATATTTTCCTAAATATACAAAACTTGATTGGTCTATAAAATGTTACTTGTATGTATATGTATGTTTTAAGGTCTGAACTTTGGTACTGGATAACTAATTAGGGTACTCATCGCTGAGAAAGACTGTTTCCTCCACTCTCTGCATTCCTTAGTTGTCAACAGTTCTGTATCTAGCATTGAGGCCATCCACATTACCGTATGTATTGGTGTCATCCTTAGCATGGGTACTGGTGTCATTTTTGCTCAGGTCATGTTTCAGCAACCATGTTGCTTGGACTTCATGAATGTAGTCTCTGACATTTCTAGGAGACACAATTTCACAGCAAACTTCCTGCTACTCTGGTTCTTAGAAATTTCCCATCCCTCAGCTTTAGTAGGTAATGCCTCCAGAAGTTAGTCCCTTGGGAAGCCGAGGATAGGGAACCTGAAATGACCCTATCCTATAGCAATACTGACGAATATCTTTCATATCACCATAGAACCTTCATCTGGTGATGGATGGAGATAGAGACAGAGACCCACACTGGAGCACTGGACTGAGCTCCCAAGGTCCCAATGAGGAGCAGATGGAGGGAGAACACGAGCAAGGATGTCAGGACCACGGGGGGTGCACCCACCCACTGAGACAGTGGGGCTGATCTATTGGGAGCTCACCAAGGCCAGCTGGACTGTGACTGAAAAAGCATGGGATAAAACCGGACTCTCTGATCATGGCGAACAATGAGGACTGATGAGAAGCCAAGGTCAATGGCAAGGGGTTTTGATCCTACTTCATGTTCCGGCTTGGTGGGAGCCTAGCCAGGTTGGATGTTCACCTTCCTAGACATGGACGGAGGGGGGAGGACCTTGGACTTTCCACAGGGCAGGGAACCATGACTGCTCTTCGGATTGGAGAGGGAGGGGGAGAGGAGTGGGAGGAGGGGGAGAAGAGTGGGGGAGGGGGAGAAGAGTGGGGGAAGGGGAGAAGAGTGGGGGAGGGGGAGGGAAATGGGAGGCTGGGAGGAGGCGGAAACTTTTTTTTCTTATTCTCAATAAAAAAAAAAAAAAGAAATTTCCCATCCCTCTTTGCAACGGTCCCTAAGGCTTAGGTATAGGAGTTGTATTGTAGATGTACCCATTGGGACTGGACTATACAACTCTGCATTTTGATTTGCTATGTTTTTTTTAAATAATGATCTCCTTCTGCTGCAAAGAGAACTCTCCTTGATGAAACTATACTTTGTGACAACTACAATTACCTGTAGATATAAAGTCAAATTTGTATAATGTAGTCAGGGATTAGTTGGTTTTGCGATCTAGCAGTTGTAGGTTCCCCTTCAAGACCCATAACTTCACTAGCTCTGAGTAGTTGGCTACATTTTCATTACTAAGTCAGATTCCATTTTTGTTAAATGAGTCTTAAGTCCAATAAGAGAGCTGTTGGTTACTGTCAAGGTATATATGTTACCACTGCACCCCTTGGGTTATGGTGCCATGTTGGTCATTGTTGTGGTTCATAGGCATCATGACTGGGTAGGAGTGTTACTTGCTTCACTCTTTTGGAAGCTTTCAGTGTGCCTTTAGGTTCCCTAAAAGTAATTCTCAGGGAAAATGCTTTCAGATAAAATCCAACCCAGGAGCCTCTTCTTCCTGTGTCTAAAGTGCTTGCTTCTTATATGTTTATAGCTTGTCTTTATAATGCTATGTTAACACATAAAAATAATAGTTTTCTTAGGCCAGTTGACAGCTACTTAAGTAGTACAGTTGACTTTTTAGGATAGAATGTCCCTTTTCTTATGAAAAGATATGATGCGGGAGGATGGGGGGAGGAAAAAGAAAGAAAAGAAGGAAGGAAGGAAGGAAGGAAGGAAGGAAGGAAGGAAGGAAGGAAGGAAGGAAGGAAGGAAGGAAGGAAAACATTGGCTCCAGAATATTTGGATACCAAAGGATCAAGTGCCTCACATCTAGATATAACTAAATTCTATGATATTATCTGTGGATTATCATCAAAATCTAAAGTCATTGTTCTCTTATTTTCAATATTGGAAGTTAAAAAATTCTATACCTATAAATAAAAAAATATTCATAGTCTTTCAAAACAGTGAGGTACTGTTGTGGAAAAGGCCCAAAAACATCAGTGCACATGCCCAAACTTCAGGCCCAGACATGCCACTCACTCACTGTGAAACAGGAGCAAGCTAGTTTATTTCTCGGACTGCAGAGTAGACTTCACCCCACTCTCCGAGCATGACTATGGATAAATATCAGGATCTTCAGTTTTACATTTTCTTCATCTTGAATCTCACCTGGGTAAGGTTTTTCTCTCTTGATTGTGCTCTTAAAAACAAAATTTTTGTCTTAGAGAAATGTTAATCAGACACAGTTTATAACACTGCTGCTTTTGAGTCTAATGCTAAAGAACCAGCAATATCTAAGTACAACACAGGAAATATATTTGATTAAACATTGTTAAACATGGTATTAAGCAAATATATTCAAATAAAAGATAGTAAGTATCTACAGAAATATTTATATACAATATATGTAAAACAAGATCCTGTCTTAATCAGTTGATAAAATATAGTGACTAGAAACTAGCAAGAATTTAACTCGATCTTACTTGAAACAGTGATGCTGGTTCAACACAGTGCTCCCAGTGATTTTAAAAAACACTGCAAATAGCAAAGACCACTGATTATATATGTCACATATATGCTTAAACCTATACAGTTATAGGGAGAGAGGGAAGTCTTGAATGACTGTACATAGTTTGACAAGGATATGGCCAAGTCAAGTATTAATGCCTCAGCCCCAAGGGAGTGGCAAAACCTTCCCCAGGTAAGGTTCAGAGGGATGGCAAAGCCTTCTTCTGGTCCAAATGGAAATGTTGACAGTGTGCACAGAAAATGACCCCCATAGCTTTCTCCTTCTGGATGTTTACAGCCTGAAGACTGGTCTCTTTACACAGAGTACTTCTACTTAAACTAGGTAAACTTACTGGACTCCAGGCTGATGCAGCTATCCATCAGAGAAGCCGGGCCACCTAGTTCCAGCTTTTCTGTGTACATGTGTCCGTATGTTTGTCTCCTCTTCATTCTCTCTCCACCCCAGTTAGATCAAGACCTGGAGCTGTGCAAAGGATGACATAGAAGATTTACACATGTATACATACACACAGATATAAATGTGCATGCATTGCACGTATATGGATGTGTGAGTACATTCATTTGTTTTGATTTTTTTTTTACATTTCATTTTGTTGGGAGAGCGGGTAGGTGTATGCATCCCTTACGTGCATATGGTGGTCAGAGGCCAACCCTCAGGAGTCAGTCCTCTCCTTCCACTATGAGGATTTCAGGAACTAAATTCAGGTCATCAAGCTTTTCAGAGAAAGTACCTTTCCCCAAAAGCCACCTCAGTGGACTGAGTATGTGCATTTGTGCAGGGTAAGTACTCTGACCCAACAATCTGTATGAAAAGGTGAAAATAGGAAACATTTGGGGAATCGACGTAATGTGCCACGTGGGAAACTCCACTCCTGACCTCATGTGCTAGGTCCTAGGCAAGATATAGGTATGCTAAAAGAATTGTATAAAATTACCTTATGGATTGGGAGATGGTTCAAGGAGTAAAGACACTTGCCATGGGAGTCTGACAACCCATATAAGAAAGCTGAATCTGGTTGCATGCATATGTAATCCCTGCATTCCTAGAACAAAATGGGAAGCAGAGACAGGAGGATTGCTCAGGAGCATATTGAATATCTAGCCTATAGCACACAGTCAAAGACAGAGATACTGAAAGGCCCAGCTTCAACAACACAGAAGGAGAGAACTCCAAGGCCCCTACATTTAACCTACCTACAGACTTATTTAAGCTGCTGAGGAAATGTAGATGAATCTCATGTTCAGACTTGGGTCCCCATTAATGATAGATCTCATTATGGATATGAGAACATTGCACAATGTGGACAATAAGTCTGAAATCAGAAAATAAGAGATTCTTCTTTCCCCCTTTCTGCCATCTTTCATGCCAGACTTTGGCTCTGTTGGTAAGAGAAAAAAAATCTATGCCATAATAGTCAGGAATCTAATAAGTGTACCATCCAAAAGACACAAAGTTACTGGACATTAAGCAAATATTAAGCCACCAACTCTTATAATCATGATATGTCATTTGATTTATCAAGAAAGATATTTTTAACAAAATTTCATTTTTTGTTATTATCAATTTGCATTATCTCTTTTGATTAAATGTATATATATAATTATGACAATATAAACAAAGTATTTAAAGTCTTAATATTATGATGAAAAGTTTTTGGAAGATATATTTGAAAATGTTATGTATATAGTCGTAATATATATTTGTATATATATTTATTTGCAATAATATATGATAAGGTGATTAACAATAATTTAAAATTTAAGTTATATTATATTAAGAAAAAATCCTGTATGGAAGTAGGAGTGGAAATACAATTTCAAGGAAAATATAGATGTTTCAAATTATCTAATTATTAAGATTTTATTTCTATATATTTTGAACGATATTGAGCCTCAACAAATAGATATCCAAGATACATATATTTTATTTGGTACATTAAAATGTTTGTTTTTATGTTTAGGATGTGCAATATTGGGCAACTGGAAAGATGTTTCAACAGTTCGGAATACGTACTGCTCCTCTACAGAGCCCAAGTTGGGTTCCCAGCACCCATGTTGGGCAGCTCACACCTGCCAGTGACTCCTGATGCCTCTGGCTCTGCAGGCACTAACACTCACAAGTGCACATACACACACCACACATAGACCAAACATACACATACAAAACTAATGAAAATTAGGAAAACATTTGTGATATATGAAATTATATTGCATTTATTTAAACTCATGACAAACTATATGTCAAAAGAATACTCTGGGTCTAAAAATATGACCATGTTTTCAGGCCAGCCTGGGCTATAGAGTGGAACCCTATTTCAAAACAACAGGAACAAAAGTTCTATAGACCACTTTGCCACATATTAAATAATCTATCATGCATGTTTTGACAAGATTCCAAATGTTGTATTTAGTTCTAGACTAAAGGCATATACAAAACAAATGAGCCATATTTTAAGTCCATTCATTATTTCACACCAGCCCAGTTTGACCAGAAATATTTAAACTATTTCAGCTGCCACATTTAAAAAAAATAATGTTAGGATCCAAATCCAGAATAACAAGCAGCATTTTGTACATGAAGAAGTGTATTTGACGGTTCAGATTTTAGTTCTGTTTGTAAATTGCTTTTCAGAGAAATCCACAGATGATACGCTCAGTACATGCCCGGTGGTTGAAAGTTTTCGAATGTGGCTTATTTTTCTATTACTTTGTCAAATACATTTTCATGCAGAAGAAATCAATAAGATTTAGCTTTCTCAAATCACACGTGAGTGCTGCATTGCTCACAGCTACACCCCGTGGCTCAAAACTGTTGATTTAAAAATGCCCAAATGCCCCAACACCACAGGACAGCAGTCTACTGAAAGCGTCAGGTTAGAACCTAAGGTTATTCAGATGCGGACAGAACACCTGGACAGATTTTCAGCTGGGGAAAGACTGACTAGTAAAGAACTAAGTTAAATAATACTTAGTTTATATCAAAGCATCTATAACAGCCGCAAAACTCTTATTGTCACATTCTAGCAAGCTAGACCTAAGCCACACAAACAAATATTTTAGACATACTTCTATGGCACCTATATTAGTTATTTTTCTTGTTGCTATGACTTAAATGGGGAAGGGTGTGTTTTGGTTCACAGTTGTGTTGCAGCCCATCATGGCGGGGAAGTCATGACCGCAGGGACCCGAGGCAGTACTCATAACTGTATTCCCAGTCAAGACGCAGAGAGTAAAAAATGCTTATACTTAGTGTATTTTCTCCTTAACATTAAAACAGAGAGATCTGCATTTATCATTTGCCCTTGATTTCTGATTATAACTCTCAGTACTGAATGAAGCATTTATCTAATTATCTTTCAATTAATAAAAAAACCAGGAGTCAGATATGGGGAAAGAACCTAAATGATCAGAGAAGCCACCAGTGACCTCCTATCTCTCTTCTGTCCTCTATCCAAAAGAACTGAGATTCTCTCTCTGCCCTGCCTTACTACTTCCTGTCTCCTATCTCTCCACAGTCCTCTGAGACTCTATGGTTAATTTTGATTGGCTAATGACCAAATGACTAGCTCTGCCCTCTAACCCAAAGCAAGCTTTATGGTCAGAATGAAATCAAAATATCAAGTTAACAACTGACCATGTAGGTGATGTATGCTTCCTGTAAAATTCACCCTGGAAAAACAGCCCAAGGCTATGCATCCCCCAGCACATGACCTCAGCCTAGCTGTTCGACATTGTTTCCTCTTTACCTGTGTGGTCATGAGAAAGTCATGGCACCCTTCAGTGAAGCATGAACTCTTACTGCCAGCGGGTGCTATGAGAATTATGAGAAATCATGCACAGGAAGTCCTCAACACCAGAACGCGCACACAGAGAACACTCAATATCCATGCATTACTAGTTCACAGAGAAGGCTGATGTACCCATTTATAAACCTAAAAGAGTGGTCATTGAAATCACAATAACTTCCTGGCTGCTTGTCTTTAAAAAGTTTCTTAATATTTCTGACCCCGGTTTCCAATCTATAAATTGGAACTGAAAAAGATTAGCAGTTAATACCCAAGGATTAACTTTAAACAGAATGGTAGGAATTCAACACATTAGGAATTCGACAGGCATTCTCTTTTCGCTGAAGACAATGGGAATGTGTATAGTAGGATGAGGATGTTATTCTGCTGTTTGAACCCTTTTGAGGGGCCTGCCACCCTGCCCCCAAATAAATCACATGGAGGTTTATTCTTAGTTATGCATGCCAGGCCCTAGCTTGGCTTTTTTTTTTTTTTTTTTTTTTTTTCAGTTTTTTTTTTTTTTTTTTTTTTTTTTTTTTTTTTTTTTTTGGTCAGTTTTTCTTAATTTGCATTATCCCATCTACCTTTTGGCTCTGGGTTTTTAACCATTCTCTTACTTCTGTGAATCTTTCTTCGTGGATTGCTGTATAGCTAGATGGCTGGCCCCTGATGTCCTCCTCCGTCTCAGCTACTTCTCCTAACCAAACCCCTTTTCCCAGTTTTTCTCCTTCTATATACTCTCTCTGCCTGTCAGCCCCACCTATCCTTTCTCCTGTCTCGCTATTGGCCGTTCAGATCTTTATTAGACACTCAGGTGTTTCAGACAGGTACAGTAACACAGCTTCACGGAGTTAAACAAATGCAACATCAACAAAAGTAAAACACCTTAAAAGAATATTCCTAACAAATGGGGGCCGTAAAAAAAAAAGGGCTATTGGGTCACTCACAACCACCTACACGTTGCATGTTCAGTTCCAGGAGATACCCTCTTCTGGACTCTGTGGACACCTAAAATCACACACACACACACACACACACACACACACAATAGATAGATAGATAGATAGATAGATAGATAGATAGATAGATAGATAGATAGATAGATAGATAAAATATTTAAGTAAAAGGAAAGCAAAAAGACAACAGAAGCAAATGAACTTTGATTGCTGACCTCTGGAGGCCCTGTGTTCTTTTACTCTTAAGGCAATGCAGCAAAAAAAAGAGGACCAGTAACTGGATCAAGGCAAAGGAATACTGAAGACTAGAGAAGTAAATGTGACACACACAAGAGAGTACGAGAAAAAATCGCCGAGAGTTCAAGTATATGCCTAGGCTAGTGAGGAGGCAGCTTAGCAACCAGGGCCTGAGTCAGCTTCCCCAACATAAACTTCGGTAGAGAAGCCTACGGACCGCAGAGGGAACCAAACTATTTCTTTGGGTGGAATTGAGTTTCTTCTTAAACGACATATTAAGAACCATCCATATCTATATAAGAAAGTCTTACAGCTGTCATCTCTTTCCTTAGGGGAGTGAGTCTAGGACCACCATAGATTCCCCATCCACAGATTCTTACGTTTCTAAGGTGAAATGGTGCAGTACTTGCCCACAACCCACACTTGCCATTCTCTGTACGTCGGAATGCTTCTAAATTACCTGTAAGGTCAATGCAATGTAAATGCTTTATTAATAGTTGCTAATGGACTATTTCAGAAATAATGACGAGGAAAATAATTCTGCATGGTCTGTACAGATACAAGATCTGTTTCTGAGTATTTTGCACTGGGAGTTAAATTCCATTTGTGCTTAATTAGCAGATATTAAAGATTAACTCTACTTATATTACTTGACCTCTCAAAACTGTCTCTTCCATGAGAAAAGGCACAAGTGTGGGAGGGGAGTGAATGACTTCTCAGTAATCATGCACACAGTAATGATGGCATCATCTCAGAGAATTCAGATAGAAGCTCTCTTATTTTAAATCACTAATGAAAGGATCGAGATGAACCACTAAGTTTTGACATCTTAAGGATTTTGTCCTTTGATGTTTCATCTTTGTTTTTTATCAAAAGCGAAAGATATATTTTTGCTTGATTAGATTTTTTTCTCATTTTGAAAGTAATTCCACATATAGCTCATAGACGTGGTTGTTAAGTTGACTGTTGGAATATTACTATTTCTGTCTATAATGCAATTTCCTTGATATGGGCTTTCTGTGGACGTTTCATACAAGAATAGAGACCTTAACGATAGGCTGTATTATAGCTTAACAAGATTGTCACTGAGAATCAATCCAAAACAGTTTGCACTCTTGGACAACCAGTCAAACAGTTAATGGCTGAGAAAATTCCCCAGCTAATTTGCCAGATGAAGACTCAGTGGTTTAAAGTTTCCCGTAACTTATCTCCAGTATCCTGCTCAGCACACTGTCACCGAAAATCCTATAAAATGACTGGTGTGCAGGAATCCTCTCTGTCCCTTTTGGGGTACCTGCTTCTTAAAAAAAAAAAAAAAGAATATTCCCACTAGTGCCTATTTATAGTCCAGTGATAGAGCTGACAGACAATGGACAGAAAAGGCCAGCATCTGTCTACCTGTTTGCATTCCTCACCAAGTCCTACTATGATAAGGGAGGGCACTATGCTGCCATCCTGAAGACCCATAGGGGAGACTAAAAAGGAAAAACATGTCCCTGTTTACCTGACCCACTTGAATCTTCCTCCTAAGCTCAAAGTTTTATAAAACCAGTTTTCAGAAGGTACCATACAGAATATTAAATATCCTCAATAATTCAAATTACTCCAGAGAATAGTAATGCCTCTTTCCAGGGTATCTTGAGGGTGACGTGTCAGTAATGATTAGATAGCAGGGGTCCACTGCACTAGATGTAGGATAGGCTAGTCCCTCCTGTCTGGGGACCCTTAGGCCCTGTAGTCTGGACTAATGCCTACAGATATCTGAATCTGCCTCAACTCCATGTCTCGGTAGTAGGAGCAATTTGGGAAGGGGAAAACAATTGTAGGGAAGGGTGAGCATTTTGACAGATATGAGTAAACTTTGTGTTACAACACAAAAAGAAAACAGGCCTGAGAATGAGAGCCTACCTACACCAGATCTGGTTAGTTCTGATAAAATAGTCTCTTCAGACATTTTCTCAATGTTTAAGTTTTGGAGGATGCTATTTGAGAAATCCAACATCCTCATCTCAAAATGGAAGAACTGTCATGGGAGCATTAGGAAGCCTTCACCCAAGGCTCCCACTGCATCAGAGAGAGAAGTGGAGCTTTCAGTAGGTTCTAGATTTCTTCTGGGTGATATTATTATTCTGTGAAAGAGTAGAAAGACTGTTGGATTCTTTTTTTTATTTTTTTTTATTTCTTTATTAATTAATTAAAGATTTCTGTCTCTTCCCCACCGCCGCCTCCCCTTTCCCTTAAGACCCAAATGCAGTTATTCTATCCATGGTGCTACTCCAGAAATTCTCTACAGAGGAGTCTTTTAAACCAAACTGAGAAATGTTTATCTTCACGCCATATTGTTCTGTTCCCACTTTCCTTGTAGAGTTGCACAGTTAAAAACCCGTGTTGTGGTCCCAATTATTCTTGGATTCTCAAGGTAACTTTCTATACGGCAACAGGCTATTGATTGACACACATGAGCAGGATACAAGGAATGTGCTTCCAGTACAGTGCCTGTATTCACAAATGTGTGTGTATGCGCATGCAAATGCAAGACCCTTTGTTGAAAACAAACAGATAAAGAAGCACCCAGGCTACTCTGGTCCACATCTCTCCAGCTCAGTAGTAGTATTTGTACTAAAAGGATAACTCCAAAGTAAGAGAATTTATTTTTAATATTAATCATTTCCCTTCATCTTTTGAAAGCAGCTGTGTAAGCTAAGGTTATGGGAGACCTTATACCAGATTACTTTGGAATGGAACTGTAAAGTAAAACGTGGGCTAGAGAGATGGTTCAGTGATTCAAAGGGGATGCTGGTCTTGCTGAGGACCAGAGTTCAATCCAGAAGCCACAAATCTATGTTGAGTGTTTTAGACTATGACTCCAGCTCCCAAATCATCCAATATATCTTCAGACCTCCCTGAGAAAAGCCACATATGGGTATGGGAATACACACACACACACACACACACACACACACGCACTTAAAAAATGAGGTACTAAGAAAGGCAATTGCAAAGGAGGGAAAGATGCAGAAAAGGAAACCTGCTGACCACACATTGTCTTACTAAGTGGATTCTCTATGTGGGGTATAATATTTAAATCCCCACCCATCTGTCACTCTTCTTGTTTATTTTTCATCAGTTCCACTGCAAAAACATTTGAATTTGAGATAGTTTAACTATTGAACAACTCCCAACTGTTTAATTTTTCATTAAAACCATATTGAAGCTTTATTTTATCCCCTCCTTTCCAGTCTCCAGATTTTATGAAGTAGAAAATCTTCTTTTTTCCCTTTTTTTGTTCTTGGGATATATTTTCTCACAAGTCAAGAGAACTGTCTGTTCCGGTGACGAAAAGTCGAATGTTTACTTCAGTGCTGCCACATTGATCACGTTTCCAGTTCTGGCTCCCTGAGCACAGAGCAAATTCATCCTGCTCTTGAGATTGTTGGCTTGACAGGTAGGAAGAAAACACAAAAGCAGTCTCCAGAGACTGTGTGCCTCACTGAGGCGGTGACTGATGACCATTTACCAACTTCAGGATCTTGTTGCCTTGTTGGCAAATTGATAGAATCACCTGTGACTCCGAGACTGCATTGCCCAGAATTCAAGAACTGCTTAGCATCCACTGCACAATGCATTTTTAAATGATCACATTTCAGAGTGATTTTTAGATTTTTTTTTTTTTTTTAGCACAAAGATTGAGTTCTGGGAAAGAACTAGAGTTATGCCTGTGTAGACTAGACTGGTTAAGAAGAGTCAGTACAAGAAAGCACACACTGTTGGAAAGAAAGAAAGACAAGCTTTGGAAAATCTCAAAGGCAGGGAAAGAACAGGTAACGTGCTGAGTAAAATGCGTTTTTGCTGAATGCAAACTGAGGCAGACATACTTCCAGACACTTGACTTTCCAGAGGAGGCAAGAGAATCAAATCATCATACTCTGGGAAAAGCAGGACATCTGGCAGGCGACCAGGACAAGCCTGAAGCCCTCAGAAGTCTCAGATATAGTTTCCGGTTTGGGTAAGACTCCTCTGGCAGTGTGGTCAGCAGAAGAAAAGAAGCATCCTTTTGCTACTCAGCGACTGTGGCTTGGAGGGCAGCAAGTGGATGCCATCTTTGAAGGGGAATTTACTGTTTAATGTGATCCTTCCCTGTGGACCTGAACACAGTCACAAGTCAGAGAGCCTGAAGCGTCACTACAGCAAAGGGAAGACAGCAGGGGAGATAGAAACGGAAAATAGAAAGCTATTTTGATTTTATCTTATCGTTAAAATGCATATTTAATTTATTATCTTTCTTGAATTTATGAAATTTTGCTTTTGAAATAATTTTCACCTCTAATTTGTAATGATTGCTTGCATCTTTCTATGTCGTTTTTATTCCTCTGCTTACTTTTTCTTTCATTTAATTAACCTTGCTTTTCTTCTGTTTTCCCACAATACTTTCTTTTATCTCATTCATTTAGTATTTGTGCATTTACCAAAAATGATATTTAACTTGATAGTATATCCTGTACCGCTTTTTATCTTTTTATTTTATGACCATTGTTAACAAACCAGTGGGCTTTAATCAAATATGTATATATATGTATATGTGTATATGTGTGTATGTGTATATATGTATATATGTATATATCTGTATCTTACATGGTTTGATGTAATTGATGTTACAGTAGCTTGCATGACATTGGGGATTGTTTATTTTTATTTATCCTTTGAGAATTTCACACATTTACAATAAATACTGATAATATCTGACACAGCTGCCCTACAACTCCTCTGAGAGGTTCCCCCAGTTCAGACATCTCCAGTTCAGCTTCGAGTCCCTTTCCCCACCCCACTCATCCTCCCATGACTAAATTCAGTCAGTGCTGCTATACGTGCAAGAGTGTAGGGCCAGCCACTAGAGCATGGGCAATCTCCCCCAGAACACATTGTGGGAGAAAACTGACTCTTCCTCTCCCAAAGACATGATTTATGCGCTTTTTATCTGTTGATGTCAATAGCTCATCTGCTAAAGAGGGGACTGCATGAGCCCCTCTCCCATCCATATTGATATTTTGACTGACTTACAAGTCTTATGCAGGCAACCACAGTGGTTTAAGGAAATGATCAACACTCTGAGGAGGGTGGAATAGGGGGTGAGATTGGGTGGGGGTAGGGGGAGAGAAGAAGAGGAGGGGAGGGAGTGGGAATTGGATTTGACATGTAAAATGGGAAAAGATAGTTGTTTTATTTTTTTTAATACATTTAAAAATCTGATTCACCCTTGCCCTCTCCTACCTGTATGTGATCTGGGGAGTTATCGGGTGTTTAGAAAGTAGCAGGGTAAGTGACAATGGCATTCTGTGATGCAACTTACAAGAAGTTATCTCTCATCATGGTGTGGGTTTTTTGAGTTGATGAGTCTGTTTACGAGTTACCCATGTTCTTGTAAGTAACCTTTCGTTCATACTTTGTAAATAAGCCAAATAAGTTCTTTTGTTCCTCATGTTGGATTTTGGCACAGTTATTTCTTTAGTCTGTCATCATTGATTTGTTTCTGGAATAAAGATATTTGTTTACATTTTTCTAGGAAAAAGGAGTTAATTCAGCATTTGTGGTCTCTGCCACATTTCCTAGAAATGTTGCCTCTGAAAAAAAAGGAGGGGAGTGTTTTTTCCCCACATTCTTCTTAGCATTCATTATCTTTATTAATGCTTTTGATAATGACCATTTAGACTGGGGTAGGCTGGAATTTCAGTATAACTTTGATTTGCATTGTTCTGATGGAGAAATTGTATATTTTTTTCATATTTACTAGTAAGTCATTTGTGCTTTCTGTTTGTGAAGTTTCTGGTCAGATCTCTGGCCCATGTATTGTTGATGGCTATTGTTCTTTTGTTGTTCACTCTGTTCATGTATCCAATGTCAGACAATTGTCTGGTGGAGTGCTCAGTAAAGATTCTCTAAGAAAATGCTCAGACTTACAGTGTACAGTGGCAGGTCTATTTGAGGAGTGAGCCAAACATTTAAAGCACAAGGAACGTTAAATGTAAAAAAGAGGAAAAGATGTCAATGAAGAGTAAAACATGGTGATTATAGGATAGAACCCTTGAAGATAAAGGTTTTTTCTTTGTTGTTGTTTGTTTGTTTATTTTTGGGATAGGGTTTCTCTGCGTAACAGCCCTGGCTGTCCTCGAACTCACAGAGATCTGTCTGTCTCTGCCTACCAAGTACTAGGATTAAAGGCTTGCACCACCACGCTGGATGAATGAGTTCTGATAATTAAGAATTTGATAACTAAGAATAATTATGAAAAAGAGTTATACCACTTTTATAGTCAGCTGGCACTTGTATAAGAAGTGTCCCAAGAGTCACCTGATTCTCATCAGTTGCTACCGTTTACCACTGCTTACAACTTCAGCATTTTACATCTCTGTAAATTTATAATTAAATCTATTTATATTTAAATTATATTTAGCTGATTCTGGGATGACTAAAGAAATAATCCTGAGGATGTGGCTTTAATTCCCTCTAGCATTTAACCAATTACCCATTATAATTTATCATTCACTCTTCCTATGCATTTAGTTTTCTGTGGATCATAAGTATATTTTATTTGTGTATTAAGTAAAAGTTTGATATACTTTATCAACTTTTGCAGGTAGAGAGGCAGCTCAGAGCTGCTGACACAGTGCTGTGGACCTTGGGCCACCAGATGTCTTTGGAGGAGGAAGAATAGAGAGGATGCTAGAGGATTACTCTTGGTCAGAACTGAGAATAAACTTTTCACCCATTATTTAGCGAGGCTCCAATTGTTTTCAATAATAGCTAATACTGAAATAATAGCTAAATTGTAATATGTCACTAGTTGGGTAAGAAGGGGGAAACTTTAAAGGCCATTGAACATTCAAAGGGAAACCTAATGTTTAGGTTAACTTTGGGTGGTGAAAAATGAGGCTCTTCCTTCCCTTCTTCTTTAGTCTTGCATGTATTATGTATCTAAATAAATCAGTATAATAAAACATAAACTACATTTATAAAGAGAATACACAAACATTTCCTAAAGTTCAATAACAAAATTAAAAAAAAAGAGTTAAGTTAATACAAGAGGAAACAACTAGAAATTGGGAAAATATACAATAAAAATTCTTTATAGACTGAGAAAAAGATGGGGTTGTAGCACATTTGGTAGAGCACTTGCCACCTAAGCGTGAAGACTGGTGTTAGACTCCCAACTCTTGTAGTCCTAGGACGAGGGAGACAAGAGGACCAGAGACAGGGGTCATCCTTGGTTACATAGTGAATCTGAGTTCATCTTGATACACATGCGAACTTGTAAAACAATAAGAAAGGAAGGAAGGAAGGAAGGAAGGAAGGAAGGAAGGAAGGAAGGAAGGAAGGAAGGAAGGAAGGAAGGGAGAAAAATGTTGTAGGAAACAAACTAATTAGAGATCTATTTTATTAAATGAACTTAAAATGTTTGAATAGGCAAATTCTCAGTATATATTTCTGTTCTTGGTTTTCAGAAGTACAGTTAGTAAAAGAAATGTAGACATCTCAGCTTTCATACAGATCACTAGGGAATTCTATATCATAAGTATAATCTTGTAAAATTCTTATCACCTCCACATTACTATTCCAAAATTAATTTACCTTTTGAATTGAATTTTATATTATCATGCAACTGTTCTTCATGTTTGCTTTTTTCTAACTAAGTGTACAATTATCCCCCTCATTCTGTTGCTTTAGATTCATGCCAGAACATTTTCTGACAACAGAGTCATTGCAGCCACAAAAAAAAAAAAATGACTATTCAGACTTCCCACATCTGAGCCATTACATATGCTTGCCAATAAATTAAAAGTTTTTATCTTTAAAAGCATCCATACCCCAAACACCTATAACATGGCTTATAAATGAGCAATCCCTGTTCAGATCTAGCTCCCATACATTGCACGTCAAAGTTAAAATGAGCAATTGCAAATTACAGAGACAGGATAAAGATGTTCTGTCATTTTAGTACATGGAGTGCGTAAAGTGTGAAAGAAAAAACAGCTCGTAAATCAACAGCAGTGCCGTTGTATAGTTATTGAGTTTCCCTAAGCAGGAGTCCCAAAGTGATTTCTCAGGTCTGAAGGTCAGGACTTATTCCATAAAGTATCCATCAAAACCAAGATGATGAAGGATAAACAGCTTCTGTGTGATTAATAGGTATACAAGCACAAAACAGAAGAGATTCAGGAAAGCAATGGATGCTATTGATAGAGATAAACCCCAACTCACAAGAAGGCAAAATATTCATTGTAGCTAGAAAAACCACTGAGCTGCTTAGAAGACTACTGATGGGCCCCAGGTGAAGCCCTGGCAGGAACTTGAGTAGTTAGAAAACTCCTTTGTCGAGCAGACCAAAAAGTATTTGTGTGAATTAATATTTTTTCTCTTAAAAAATAAAACTAAGATAATATTGTAATCAAAGGGTTGGTTCTTATTAAACCTAAAAATTTTCCTGAGTTCTGATGAAAAATTATATAGAAACTGTTATAGTTTGAGTATAAAAAGAAATGAGTAAAAAAAAAAAAACCCAAATATAAGAACCTGGACATCTTTCTGTCTGCTGCTTGATTATGTCCCTGGACACCAGTCATGTGTGTATTGCCTGATAGCCAGGTAGACAGATTACAAGGAAAACACAGAGCAACCATTTAGTCTTGAGTTCTATGTAAACCACAGGTTTTTAAGTTAATCACATATGAGTGTTTTGCCCACGTGCTGCATGCTTGGTGCTAGAGGAGGCCAGAAGAGGGCATCCCCTCCCCTGAACCTAGAGTGACAGTTTTGAGCTGCCTTGTGGGTGTAGGGAATCAAATGGAGGTCCTTCAAAAGAGCAATCAGTACTCTTTACCATTGAAATTTCTAGAGCTCTTAAACAACAGATATTTAGTAGGCTTAAAATCCATTTGTTGTTTATCATGGTAGTTTGAATAAGAACGATCCCTATAGGCTTATAAATTTGAATGTTATCAGAAAATGGCACTATTTGAAAGGATTAGGAGGTGTGGTCTTGTTGGAGAAAACATCAATGGGGGTAGACTTTGAGGTTTCAAAAGCCCACACTAGGTCCAGTGAAGGAAATACTAGCACTCCAAAGTTCTTTGGGAAATGATTTTTCCACTACTATCCTAATTTGTCTTTCTGATGCTGTGATAAAATGGCAACCAAAAACAACCTAGGCAAAGAAATGGTTATTTAGTTTAGAATTCACAGTAGTTTCTCAAGGGAAATCCAGGCAGGAGGCTCAAGGCAGGAACCTGATGCAGAAGCTGAGACAGAGACTGTGTAGAAACACTGCTTACTGGTGTGCTTACCATGGTTTGCTCAGCTACCTTTCTCACAGAGCCAGGCCTATCTGTTCAGGGACATCACTGTCTACAGTGGGCTGGACCCTCTTATATCAATCATCATCCAGGAAAGTTCCCCCACAGAATCCCCACAGGCTAATCTGTAGTAGTCAATTGCTCAATTAAGAGTCCTTCTTTCCAAGTATACTGAGGTTTGTATCAAAACTTATCCAAGCTTATGTCTAAAACTATGACACATACTGAATACATTCCTGTGAGATTATATTTAATGACAATCTACCTACAATGAGTCTTTAGCAATTAAATGTGACATACTAATATGAATGTAAGGAGCTTTATAAGCTAAAGAATAGGCACGTTACTATTCTAAGCCAAGCGATAACTTTCATTTTCTAGGTTATCTTCCCCTGCAATTTAAATTTAGAATAAAATGATCACACACACACACACACACACACACACACATACACACACACACACCTTTACTTCTAACCCTAACTCAAAGAACAAGAAGGTGTCAACACAAAGTATCTCTCTTTGAAACTAGTAATATATACTTTATTCTGACTCAAATATATAACTATGGCCCCGAGAAACTGGATCCAGGTTGTGCCAAATAATATCTAAAGTGTAAAAATGGTTCTTCAACCCTATCAATACCAAAACTGAGCTCTCATCTCAAAAGAGATAAGAGGCCATGTCTTCTGGAACCAAATATGAGCAAGTGTCCACAGCCTGAGAATACAGATTTAGGTTTCCCTGTGTTCCATGTTCTAACATGATAACAGTTATGACATTTTCATAATAATAGAACAAAGAAAACAACAAATCAACGGGCTTTGACAGCACATTGGTGGAAACATTAAGGGGCAAAGTGGATGCAATAGGTCTCGGATGCTAGCTGATGACTCTTAGTCTTTTGTTTGGTAGAAACTGTGTTCTGTTAAGTTAATACGCTCCAAGAGGTTTTGATCTGTTGGTCACAGATGTTAAGACTGGTATAGGTGACCATGGAATGGCGTTAAATCTGGCATAAGTGACCAAGGACTGGCTTGCCATGTCAGGGCAGAAGGTTGGCTGCTGAAGATAACCTGCAATTCAGTTCTGGACCTGCACACCATGGGAGTTCTAATCCAGTTAACCAGTCTTTGCAGACACACCTTCTTTCTAGGAATTCTTCTTCTTTATTCTCTCATGTTCTTCAAAAATTACTTGTTTTATTTAAAGGGAAATAAATTTCCAGTGTTTACAAACAAATACCTGTGACTGACACACAATAATTGTGTATATACATTTATAATATAAATATTATGTTTTATAAAAATATATTATATACATAATGTGATAAATAACATAATATTAACATATAAAATACATATTATATAGTATATTGAATATATTGTGTTGTGTCATATATTATGTACATTTAATATATTATATAATAAGGTAATATAATTAATATATTACATTAACACAAATATATATCTTAGGGTTCCTATTGCTATGAAGGGTCAGTGTGACCAGACAACCCTGATAAAGGAAAACATTTAATTAGGGTGGCTTCTAGTTTCAGAACTTTTGTCCATTATCATCATGGCGGGACATGGCACCATGCAGGCAGACATGGTGAGGGAGAAGAAACTGATAGCTCTAAATCTTTTTTATTTTTTATTTTTATGAGAGTTATACATCTTGATCACAAGGCAACTGTCACATTAGGTATAGCTTGAGCAAAGGAGACCTCAAAGCCCACCACAACAATGACACACTTCCTCCAAAAAGACCATGCCTACTCCAATGAAGCCACACTTCCTAATAGCACCACTTCCTATGAGCTTGTGGGAGCCAATTCTATTCAAACTATTATAATATATAAATATTACATATATACATATATGTATATATATGTATATATATGAATGACAGAAACTGGCAGGGGAGAAGCTTCAGGATCAGTGGTAAGCCATGCACAGAAGAATGTGAGATAAGGAGTGTTGAGGCACCAATAATTGAAAATAGATCTCTTTCGTTTGATATGGGTATAAAATTAGACTGCAATACATTTGCATAAAATTAAATACAAAATTCAAATCAGTTGTGTAAATTATAGTTAAGAAATTCCCCAAATGCTGGCTATAAAAAGGCATTTTTTATGCAGGGGCTTTTAAATTTTCAGATTATAAGTAGTTCTCAACCATTGTCCAGACTGACTCTGTTTGGCCCTCGCCTCACGTCCCCTGTCTTTTCCTTCCCAGTCCTCTCTCTCTCTCTCTCTCTCTCTCTCTCTCTCTCTCTCTCTCTCGTAAGATGAAACTGCTTCAAAGCCCTGGAATCAGTGGGACCGGCAGAGCCAGACTTCCAACATGCATGCGTTCTCAGCTTGCAGGACCCCACAGTATGATCAAAGTTGTGATGGATTTGCATATCTTCCGACTCTTTAATTATCTCCTTTTCCCATCATAGAGTTATTGTCCAAATAGGGAAGGCATATAGCTACTCTAGCAGTCTCCTTGATCAGGCCATACTGAGAATATATTCCTATCTTTGTTTGTCAGAGGGGTGGGTAAGTGCACCTGATAATCTCCGAGTCAGAACTCCAGTAGCAAAATAACATGAAAGGAAAAGGAAAAACAATAGGAAAATGTTTTCATTTAGTTAGGGAAGGATTTCTCGGAAACTCACAGTTACATGAGTAGCAGGATAAAGGTTAATAAACTGAGTATTATCAAAATTAAACCCTGGTGCACTTCAAAAGAAACTTATGAAAATAAAATTACAAGGTGTAGGCTGAGAGATGAGAATCTTTGCAAAGGATATATCTAATAAGAGGGATGTATCTAGAAACACCTAGGTCAATGACTGAAAGAGAAATCCAGTAAATGGAACAAAGCCTTAAATAAACATTTCAGCAAAGGAGATAGGCTGGCATATGAAAAAAAATGTAACTGGGGAAATGTAAAGTAAAAATACAATGAAAAATATCTCTGTCAACAGAAACACAAGAAAGGAATCATGATAAGCCATTGCAATTTAATATTCTAGTTGAGATTCAGGGACACAGAGAGGAGATTTGGGGAAAAGCAAGAAAATCTTTTAAAAGTATGGATTTAGAAATGATATATCAATGTTGAATCATTAGTAACAACGAATGAATCAAATTAATGGAAGATTGTTATAGGAGGTTTAGAGCAAAAGCTGTGATTCCTGGAATCTTAATAAGATGGTCAAAGAGATGAATAGTGGTCAGGAGACAAGGCGGTGTTCATTGTGGCCACAATGGGACAAATACATAAAGGAGAGGTTCTAGCTCCCTCTGACTAAAAGCAACTGGGGTGGGAGGGATCCGGATTATACTTCCAGGTCACTGTCCATCACTGAGGCAAGTCAGAGCAGGAATTCAAGCAAGAACCTGAGGCAGCAATGTAGAAGAACATTGCTTGCACACTGGCTCATAACTGGCTAGTTTTCTTACATAACTCAGGACCGCCTGGTGATAGTACCTGGTGACCGTACTGGTGATAGTACCACTCACAGTGGACTGGAGCTCCTATATCAATTAATAATCAAGACACATCCACAGGCCAATCTGTTGTAGGCAATTGGATCATGGCTTAAGATAAAGTGGCTCAGGAAATCTGCACTGTACTTTCAGCAGCAAATTCTTTTAAAGAAGAGAAAAGATGAGGAGTGCTCAACACAAGGTGTGGGAGTGGAAAGTCCCAGGAAACCCCTCTCTTCTGGGCATTAGACCATAGCTACATGACGTCTCTTCAAAGATCCCTGCTGAGTCAGTGCCTTCGCACATGCCTGGACCTTCTCACTCATGGGATAATGGAAGCAAATTCCAGGGGACTGAAAATTCTGAAATTGACCTTGACGATGCTACTAGACCGTGGGGAAGAAGTTTCATGTTTCATATTCAGTGGAACAGAAACATGGTTGGAGCCAGAATCTTTAGGGGAAGGGAGTCAGTGCTAGGTTCAGCGCAGCTCATGAGACACCAGAAAATAATTCCTCGCATCGGGACAAGCATTTAAAACATGACACCACATGAAGGTCTACCCGGAGATGTGATCAGCATCTTTAGTCTGACCTGAGGAAAACTGCTCACTGATGGAACAAATCTGTGATGAGATTTCTCAAGAAATCACCCAGAGTCAAGAACAGAAATCACAACCAGATCCCTGAAGGACCACCTATAGTTATGACCTCCATCTGTTATAAAATCTCACGAAAGCTCACTTAGAACAGTCATCTGGGAGCCTGGAAAAGAAACCCGCGAGTGATATAGACTATATTCACTCCTTTTTTATTGGATATTTAATGTCAATTTAGCAGACTGGTTCTGCCTTCTTCTGTCCTTGTCCTCATTCTTTTCATTTTTCTCTTCTCATCTTCTTTCCCCGTTCTTTGCTTTTATCGTTTTCCTTCTCAAAGGCATCCGCATAGGCTGGCCTGAGTTGCAGGCTCTGTGTCTCATATCCTCCTCCCATCCTCACTATCCCTCCCCTACCACTTTGTTTTTCTGCTTCTACATTTTCTCTATCAACACAGTACCAAGTCTAGTTTTGCTCTTCCTTAGCCAAACTAACCAAAAACAAATAGAGAGATATTTCAAATTTTGAAAATTTGAGGAGAAAAGGAACAAATTACAACATAGACCAAAAAAATTAGGAAATATTTGAAAGTTATATTCCACTAAGTTGAAAAATATAAATGAAATGGAGCCTATAACTATAGTAACTTGTATATTCTGAATTTTGTTTAAAGGAACTGAACAAGTAAGTTTTCACATACCAAAATTCAACGAGGAGACTATAACCACCTAAACAGATCTCAGCAATTAACACAAAACAAAACCTACTATTAAAATCTGTCCAGGCCCAAATAGGTTCACTGTAAATTCTAAAAGACCTTCAAAGAAAAGCGCCAACAATTCTCAAGCCATTTCATAAAACAAAAAGGGAAGCCATGCTGATGAAGTCTTAATACAATGCAGTATTACTCTGCTACCCAGACTGAATAGAGACACAATGAAAAATTATGTTAATAACAAATCTCCCCAACAAACATGATTATAAAAGTCCCCAATAAAATATTTGCAAGTCATATTCAGTAATATACCCAAAAAGATCATTTACCATGATCAACTTGGCTTTATTCCAGAGATTCGGGGATGGTGAATAGACAGAAATCAATATGTGTAATACATCACATACATGTGAAAGAAGCCATTCACTATTGGGGATTTCCCAAGAAATTAACTTTTCACTTGTGACTCATGTTTGCAACTCTGAAATCAGTTAAACACTCTCCAAATTCAATCCCAGTTCCCGTAAGCTCAGACGACCATCAAGGGCCTTCTACTGTGATATCATTCCATAAAAATTTTAACAATTGCCAATGTACTATAGATATGAAAAGCTAACGCTGTTCCTATATAATTACCAAACACAGAAGAGCTTTCCACTTTCAACTAAGGAATGGGAAAATCAAGTCCATGCTTAAGCTGTAACCAGGAAGCTTGTATGTGTCATTCTCACTCTGATACAAAAGGAAAACTCTCTGCTAAAACCTAACAGCTCCCGCTTAGTAAATCAGAAGCGTGCCATTGTAGGATTTCTTTCTAACTCTACTGCTGCTACTGTGCTTCTGATTTTCACTTTCAAGGTAGAAACTATTCAAAGATGTCAGTATGTAAAACCAGATGGTGTCATTGATGAAGCCAGCAACTTTCATTTGAGTCTTATTTGGCATATTTTATCTGGTCCTTCAACAAAAACTAGTGAATGATGGCACCTCAAAGGAGGCTTGAATTCCTCTGAGAACTTGTATACTATTAAATAATTTAACAAAAACAATTATCAAGACAAAAAACAGAATACTATTTAACTATACATCACATTTGGCCATTATATTAGGTAATATATATATCAAATGAAAAAAAGTTGATATCTGAATCCTGTATCTGTCTAGACTTGATTTATTCACCATCCTAGATTCCCAATAAAAACAGAAAGAGTAGCTGTCTTTGGGTTTCTATTGCTGTAAAAAGACACCATGACCACACCACTCTTTTTAAAAAAATATTTATTTATTTATTGTATATACAATATTCTGTCTGTGTGTATGCCTGCTGGCCAGAAAAGGGCATCAGACCTCATTACAGATGGTTGTGAGTCAACTTGTGGTTGCTGGGAATTGAACTAAGGACCTTTGGCAGAGCAGGCAATGCTCTTAACCTCTGAGCCATCTCTCCAACTACACCATACCACTCTTATAAAGGAAACATTTAATTGGGGTAGCTCACTTACAGTTTCAGAGGTTTAGTCCATTGTAACACCCTGATTAGTGTTACACCCTTGGTACAGTTCGCATGCTGCAAGTCAAGTTAGGGCCTGGAGATTGAACAGGAGACACAGAGAGACCAGGGTCATTCGAAAGAAGATCAAGGAATGCTGAATGCCTTTGGGGAAGTCCTTATCTACCTAACTGCAGCAGAAGGACCCCTGCCCAGGCAGGTGGGAAATTACCATATCAACAATGGAATGAATGCCCTGCAGCTAATCACCAGGCTGGGCAGGGGAAATACAGGAACCAGCAGAATGCTAGTCATCTGACTAGGAACTGTTTAAGGCCTAGGAATAAGGCGAGACCAGGGCCCTACAGTCCACTATCATCATGTGGGGAACATGGAGGTGTGTAGGCAGATGTGGTGGTAGAGTAGTGGCATAGAGTCATACAGCTGACAGGCATCAGGAAGTTGCCTTACAATCACTGAAACTGGAGCAAAAAATATCTCGAAGTCCCCCTACCCTCCAGTGATACACTTCCTCCAAGAAGACAGGACAGGCTCTGGAGACTGGTTTGGAGGATGATGGGAAAGCCTGCATTGTATTAATGTTTAACCTAGGAATAATGACAACATATTTGAAAAACAGGTCAAAAAGTTATGGCATATAAATGAAGTTTATTCCAAAGTTTTCTGATAAAATTTCACACTTTGGTCAACCACATCAAATAATGATAGAGTGTCTTCTGTCTTTTATATTCATGGAAGAAAGAGGGCAAAAGATCACCTACTGATAACTCAGAAGTTAGTCTGATACCACAACCAGACAATGTTATTTTTATTACTAATTAACAATCTTTTGGAATATCAACATCAAACAAGTTTATTCTGACACCATTAGGAAGTTGAAGTAATATTCAACCACTGCATAACTTCAAGGCAGAGGCAAAACCCAGCTCACTGTTCTACCGAGTAAGAACTAAACACCAAGCCTTCTCTTAGATAAAAATATTGGTTGCTACTTCTTCACTAATTTTGCTTTCGGTTTGCTCTCCCTTTTTTATAGATAGTACTTATTGGGACACTAATTTGTAGAATTCTTGATGCTTTCCTTAGACCTCTGCCAACCAAGACTCCCATCTTGTATTTTTTTTTTCAAAAAACGATTTATTTATTTTTAATTTTTGCTTATGGGTGTTTTGCCTGCACATATGTCTGTGAATCATGGGGGTACCTATTGCTAAGAAGAGGGCATCAGTTCCTTTGAAAATGGAGTGATAGACGGTTATGAGTCACCATACGGGTGATGGGAACCCAAACTGTATCCAATGGAAGAACAGTTAACTCCTGAGCCGTTTCTCCAACTCCTTGTAATATGTTTTTGAACACCTCTGTTACAATGAGTATTATTTTTTAATAGAAGAAAATGTTCACTTGACCTATGGTTATAGTGGGATAAGGAAGCAACCAAGCATGGCTGATAGAGCAGGAAGCTGAGAGAGCTCACATCTTGACCATAAGCACCAAGCAGAGCACCCTGGCAAAAGCACAAGGCTTTTACATCTCTAAGACTGCCCTCAGTGACTGTCCCTAGCAAGGCCACACCTGCAAAACATACTCAAATAATACCACAAGAGTATTAAAATCAACTCATGGATTACTCTCAGTTGGATTCATATTGGTTTTAGTAGAATGGCATCAGTACATGGGAACAACAAGCCATGTCGGTCACTACATCAATATTCCATCCAGAACAAACAATGACTTTGAAAGTGACGGAAATGATTGCCCAACCTGAACACGATTTTCTTGCCAGGTGCAGTCAGCAGCATTTTATTCTTTCTCTGCTCCTTTTGTGCTGCTCAGTGAAGCTATTTTTCTGTCTGATGAATGCAGAGGATTTATAGATTGCTTCGAGATTCATTATTCAGATAGCAGATAGCCAATGTTTACACATTTACTCTGCTGTGACCTTACTCCAAAACCACCCAAACTAAACAAACAAAAAGATTAATGAAGAACAAACATCCCTCTAAAAAGATAAAATTGAAAGTTAAAACAGGATTGTGGAGGAGATGACCCTCAAGGAAGGCAATGTGTGATGCTGAGCGCCTGCATTTGCTTTTAGTTGTGTAACAGACAAGCAATTAAATTCTAAAATGCTATTAAAGCATGGCATTTAACAGGAAATTATATGGTGTTTTCCATGGCTTTACAAGACAACAAATGGAGTCATGTCTATAACAGGATGTTATCTGACAAATTTGTGAACACCAGGGAATACTTAGATTCATTTAGGGCAAACAAGCATAGAGGTGGGAACTACAGTGTCTACATACTTTGATGTTAATTTTGGTGTCAATATCAAAAGAACTGTTGTTAAACATTCACTTGGATATTAAAGCAAAAAGATAAAGATAAAGGTAAAAAACAGGGGTCTATAACTCTTGTTCAGACACTAAAGATAACTAATACATAGACATAGGAAATAAAAAAAAAACAACAACAAACAAACAGAGAGGTACCAAATAAAACGTCCATTCTTCCACCCTTTTCCCATCGTAATAACCCTTGCTAATTATTTCTTACGCGTCATTAACAATTTTAAATATTTTAATGAGAAAGCACTACTCACTTTAACACTGCAGAGTAATCCCATATGCTGAGCACAGAGAAAATTAAATTCCCATCCACTGATGTTTGGAATATACAATGGTGACAGCTACTGCCATGTAAAACTGACATACAGTTCCTCTGTGACTTGGCACAGGGTGTTTATCTTGAAGAAGTGAAAACTTTAATACCCAGAAATCTGGATGTGGTGGAGAGCAGCAGCTTTATCTGCAAGAACAAAACTGGAAACAGTGCAGCTCTTTGGGTGAATACTTATACAAATTCTCATGTATCCACCCAACAGAACATTATTCAACAATGAAAAGAAACAAACTATATGTGGAACAACCTGAACAATTATCAATGGGGTTGTGCTTCTTGAGTAGGGGAGGGACAGTATCAAAAAGTTACATTATCCCATTTATACAGCATTTTCAAAAGTGACAAAAATATGAATTCATAACACATTTTTTTAGTTGTCAGGGTTGGTGGGGCACAAATGAATAGCATCGAAGTGATCAGACTATTTTGTATCTTGATTTTGGTGATAGCTACATAAATCACATATGAGATAAACTACACACACACACACACATACATGCATGCACAGGCATCATGCATGCATACAAACTTAAAAGAATGTCTATCAACTATTAAAAGTGATTAAAATAAAGATAAAGTAGTAGACATGTAGGATGAATGAATCTAGAGACAACATACAATATAAGGATGATAACTTTTTAAGATTGTAGTCTAAACTCTGTTAAAATAGACATTAGCTTCTATTGCCAAACAAAATTACTAAAAAGTGGTTGTATAAAAATCTGCTTCACTACAGAAACTATTTTACAATTTATGTGTATGATGTGGGAGTGTCATATATCAATCTGTTGATTTCATTGGCTGAGTAATAAAGAAACTGCTGGCCCTGATAGGTTATAAGATAGGTGGGCGGAATAAACAGGATAGGATGCTGGGCGGAAGAGGAAGTGAGGTCAGACTCTGCTCTGCTCCCAGAGAGACGCCATGATCAGCTCTCCTGGGTAGACGCAACGATGGATGGAGGCTAGAATCTTCCCGGTAAGCACACCTTGGGGTGCTTACACACATCATTAGAAATGGGCTAGTCCAGGTGCGAGAATTAGCCTGTAAGGGCTAGAGTTCATGGGCAAAGCAGTTCTTTAAATGAATACAGTTTGTGTGTTGTTATTTCGGGCATGAGCTAGCCTAGCGGCCGGGGTGTTGGGGACGCAGCCCCGCCGCCGCTTCATATTTCAACATGTGTACCCCATAGCACCAAGTTATATACCTCAAATATACACAAAATGATTTATTTTAATAAAAAGAGAAATATATAACTCATTAAACAAGATGTAAAAGGGCATTTTGAATTGCCACTCATAAAAAAATTAAGGACCTCAATACATGATATTTTCCCTGCCCCCCAAAACACAAAAAACAAAACAACAACAACACAAAAACCCTACATTGTGACCTCCAAGCACAGAAACTCAACCATATAAAATAATTCAATAAGACTTCACAATTCACTTCATGAAAGAACCATTATTTGGTGGTCTGGAGAGATGGCTTAGTGGTCTGCTCTTTCTGAGAACTGGGATTTGGTTCGTTAATTCCAGTTTCAGATCCAGTGTTCTGTTCTGACCTCTGCTGGCAGTGCATGCACATGGTACATAGACAGACACGTAAAAAAAAAATACCCATACAATATAATAACATAAATAAATCTACAACAACAAAACAAAAAACAACTAAAAAGCAGTCTTTCAAAACGAGGAGAGATAAGGAAGTTAATAAGGGGCCCAATAGAAAATGGGCTTCTATTCAATATTTGTAAGTCCCATGTATGCATTTGTGCATATATAATGTTTTTGAATGTGTGTAATGTAAATGGAGACTGCTCGTTTATTTCCTGGTTTCCCAGACCCAAATAATGACACAGAAACTATATTAATTACAACACTGCTTGGTCAATGGCTTAGGCATATTCCTAACTAGATCTTATATCTTAAATGAACCCATTTCTATTAATCTGTATATCACCAAAGGCTGTGGCTTATGGATAAGGTTCTGACATCTTTCTCCTTTGACAGCTACATGGTGTCTTCCTGACTCTGCATTCTTTTCTCCTCTATTTCTGCTTGGAATTCTTGCCTTGCTGTATTCTGCCCTGCCATAGGCCTTTGGCAGCTTCTTTATTAACCAATGGTATTAAAGCATATTCACAGCATACACAGGGGAATCCCACATCAGTATACAAGTATGTACATGTACACATACATAAATCCATGTGATTTATTGTGTTTATAGGTCAACAAAACTTTTAGTAGACAAGAGAGAATGAATACAAAAGAAAAAAATGAAATCCTTTGAACACAGTCCAAAAATACATTCAGTGGGAATTTTGCAAGAAAGGTTAGGAGACGTTCCAAAGATATCGACCTGTAGAGCTGGTGATCTGGAAGGACAAGACAGAGCCAGCAGCAGGCCTGCCTTAGTGGGAGACAGTCTCACATTTCTCCTTTTCCCTCACTGCGCTAAGCAACAAGTGTTTGCCAACAGGCAGCACAAATGCTGTGAGAGCTGATGCTGGGGAAAGTCTTTGTCTGCACAGGACTAAGAATACCCAGAGAGATCGTTAGCCATCAGATCCTAATGAAAAGGCAATGAAGAACCACATGACGCCTTAGATCATGAGAGGACTGTAGCAGCATCAGTAGGTAGAAATCAATGACAATATTTTATTAGCAAAAATCAATTAGGAAATTTAATAATGAAATGAACCTGTTCACACCAGAAATTGCCGTAAGTTAATTGTAACTAAATATTGTAAGCAGCCGGCAGCGTCTGTGAAGAGAAAGAACAGTACGTTGACAGACAAAAGATGACAACTGAATGGCACATTTTTTCAAATCAATTTAAAAAGTATCTAAAAGGGGTCTTGTAAGGAATTTTAAAAATTGGTTAAAATCAAAAGGGATGGTAAGAGAGTTTGAGTTATAAAGCAAATTCTGAAAACATTAAAAGCAAATTGGCATTTTATTTCAAACACAAAGCATGTTAAGAGGCAATAAAGATATAGCACTATGATTCTAATGCCAAATGAAGCACTTAAATTACTGAGTTTTAATAAAAAGCCATAGTTTTATATGAAATTTGAACATATATGCAAGTTACCATTTTAAACAATGGAGGATTAAGGTCGTTTACTAAAATAAATTCATTTGTTTAAATGAATTCTTAATTTTTAGATTTCTTTGATTTATAGTAATCCTCTGCTACTGAAAACATTTATGCCAAGACTTTTAATTCAGTCTGGTTTGTAGCATTAAAAATTGGAAACAAAACACCCATCTGGTAGATCATTTTTACTTCAGCTATGTCTTCAAAAGCAGGAACATCATGAAGTTGTTATAAAAAAAAGTGTACAAAAATGTAGTAAACCACCAATTGTACAGGAAGGTTTAAAAGAACCTAGCCGTGGATCTCTTAAGAGGGAAACATTTTCTTCTGGAGAACAGAAGTAATAATTAATAAATGGAGATTTATATAATATAGCCTGTGGAATTGCTATTGGCAGTATTCATGGAGTACTGGCATATTTTAAAAATGCAAGTACATTTTTAAATACATATTATAGTAGGAACATGTATTTAACTGCAACATTATAATTATACATTTATATGGAAATAAATCCAACAGAAAAGAGAAAAGTATGCCCTTTGCTATAGGAGTTCTAGGAGTTACTCTACCAGCTTTGGCAAGTAGTAGTCAATTGTCCTATTAAATTGTGTTGAATGGCCTCTCCCTGAGAAGTATGGATTATGTACCTCAGTCAGTCATCCTATGCATCTACCTGGTCACAGAAAACACCCATATGGGAGCTTCTAGTCCAACCACATAATGGTTTTCTTGGGTCTTCCGAGAGGGAGAAGTGGTCTATTTCCACTGATCTGGGTTTGGCTGACAATGGGTGCTTTGACACGTATTTGACCACAAGGGAAGTCTGTACAAGAATGAAGCCAATACCCGAATAAAGACAGGTGCAGAGAAGGAGAAGCTGAACACTAAAGATGCCACTTGAGCCACTGAGTCACCTGCTAAATTCTGCAGAGCGCTTCTATTTCTCATACAAATCAGGCTGACTTTAGTTGTTGGTGTTTTTTTTTTTTTTTTCCCCTGTTGCAAAGAGAAGTCTATTTGTCAGATTTTGACTACAGAAATTTCCTGTAACGAATTCATATGTACCTAGTGTTACAAATGTATTGCTGCCGAAAGTAAGTGTGAAAAACATAACTTCGGGTGGTTTCCCACCTCCTGTGTGATAAATGTCACGAGTCTAAGGTGTTCTCCTCACAGCCATACTGGAGCCGGAGGCAGAACTGGTTAGCACGGCTGAGTCTCTCTTCGATGTTAAAGGGCGTGTTTGCAGTGCTAGAGACTGCATTCTGAGTCTTGCTCTTGACAGGCAAACATCCTACAGCTGAGCTACACCGCCACTCCTAACCGTCTGATGTTGTATTCGTTACTCCAGTCCTAACCTGATTTCAGGTGCTTTACTGGTTGAGATTATCCCAATTGCCCGGGGATAGACACTGACACCCACCCCTGATGACTTTCATGAGCCCTGAAAAGAATCAAGAATTTGTTCCCCATTCTGAGAGGACCTCTAACCCCTGCTCTCGGAGTCTCCTCTCTAGATGGTGGCAGTTAGAAAAAGGGTCCCTTGCCAAAGCCATACTTTCTCAGGGCAAGCTACACAGCACACACGGGTATAAAACAACACCACAGAGACATTCTAGCCTCAGAGCTACCGTGATTCCCATGGGGATCTGCTGAGGCTCTGCCACAGCTGGGCCTCTTTCTGCATCTGTTCCTCCTGCCTCCACTTTTCCACAGATGTTCCTGCTGAAGGTGTTCCCCATGGCTGGCCTCAGGCACTTCTCTGACTCCAAGCCTATTTTCCAAAGAAACAAAGAACAACTTCAATCTCATTTCCCAGTACCCTCACAAATACCCTCTATTTCCTCACACAGATGCCTTCCTCGCCCTTATACTAAGTTTATCTATATTTGGTGCCCTGCTCCCTTGCTTCTAAATATTTCACCTATCTCTGTAGCTCTTTCGATTCTTGCCATTTTCAAGACAAGGCTGGCTTCCTCCGCAAATGCCTTTCCTAATCGTTCATGCCCTGAAGGCCTATATTCCAAACCAATTCATCTTCAGCTTAAATATAGATTGAAGGAATCAATGAGCCTTCTTTTTCCTGCAAGAATTTGCCCGAATCTGCTTTCTGGATGTCCTGGCTGCAGCTTCAACAGGATTTGACCTAGTTTAACATCAGACAGCCATTGCTGCTCCCACAGCCAGCAGCCCTCCTGCTTATCCTCTCTGCCTCCCACCCTGACTCTAGGACGCCCACTCACTGAGAATGGGCGGAGTTCCCTGGCCCACCAGGTTGGAAAAAGGTTCCTAACTAACATGAGAAGGATTCCATAAGATTTTCTGATATTGAAATGCATTTTTTTTACCTAGTGGTGTAACACTTCTTAAAGAAATAGCATTCATGCTATATGACAATTTTACAGAGACCAGAGAATAAGGCACAAAAAAGAAACAAGGAAAACAACTATGTTTCTAAAGTCCTAAAAGAAGCAGCAAACATTTAGCTGCTACCAGCCCTCAGAGTTCCCATCATACATTCCAGTTTTGGCATTAACTTGACATGTTTCCAGGAAAAGTCACAATTGGTGACTGATAAACTTTACAAATAAATAAACTATATTTTCTGGAATAAAAGGAATTTTTTGCCCCTGGGACTTATGGTAGGTCTACTTTTAGGTTCTTGAGAATTCTCCATGCTGATTTCCCTGATGGCTGTACCAGTTTTCAACCCCGTAACAGTAAATGAGAGTGACCTTTCACCATGTCCCGGCCACCATTTGTTGCTGCCTGTTTTGCTGATCTCACCCACTCTGACTGGAAAGCTGAAATCTCAAAATACTTTGAATTTGCCTTTCCCAGGTTGCTAATGATGATGGACACTTTTAAGATATATCTTAACCATACAGATTTTTAAAGTTTATTTTATTACTTTCATTTATGGGACTGCACATGTGAGCACACTGTCTGCTGACAGGAAGAAGGGGTGG
Organism: Alexandromys fortis; assembly: GCF_014885135.2. Classification (NCBI taxonomy): domain Eukaryota; kingdom Metazoa; phylum Chordata; class Mammalia; order Rodentia; family Cricetidae; genus Alexandromys; species Alexandromys fortis. The sequence goes on from NW_026067946.1 coordinate 9,583,179, forward strand.
AACATCTGGAACAGGAGTTACGGGGCGAATTCTGGGAACTGAACTTGGGCCCCCCAAAACAGGAGTGCATGCTCTTTACCACTGAGCCTTCTCTCCAGCCCCTTCTTAGCCATTTTTTTATTTGCTTCTTCTGAGAGCTCTCTGTTCACAGAAGAAGGCCATTTATTAAGATATTAGTTTTCTTTATTCTTTGTGTTTTGAATTCTTTGTATATTCTGGATATTAATCCTCCTTAGGATGTGTAGAGGCTTAGTTTCTCTCCTGTTCTTTTGGCTTCTTTCTCAGTCATTTGTTTTCTTTGCTATGCAGAAGCATTTCCACCTGTCAACTGTTGACCACCTTCACGCATGTGCAGATGGGAAAGTCCCTTCTTACACCTATATCTTGCAGGGTACTGCCTATGTGTTTTACCTCGCTCTCTCAGTGTTCCAGGTTTCAAATTGAGGTCTTTGGTCTATTTGGAGTGGTTTTTGATGCAGGTTGATGGATATGGGTCTAACTTCATTCTTCTACATGTGAATACCTAATTTTCCAACACTGCTTATTGAATACGCTGTCTTTTCTCTGGTGTGTATTTTTGGTATCTTTGTCAAATATGACATGGCTGTGGCTACATTCACTCACGCTTGTGTAGTCTTCTGTTTTGTTCTTTCATCCACATGTCGTACCAGTACCATTCTGGCTTTATTACTATAGCTCTAACTTATCTTTGAAGTCTGGTAAGGTAATCCTTCCAAAATTATTCCTTTTGTTCAGGATTGCTTTAACTGTTCAGGGTCTTCAGTGGCTCCATACGAATTTTGGGGTGTAAACTGATATTTTTACTATTTTGTCTTATCAAAATACAGGTGGAATTTTCCTGTCAAAACTGCTTGCTCCCAAATAACCAACACAGAGGCTTAATATTACTTATAAATGCCCAGTCAATAGCTTAGGCTTGTTACTAGCTAACTGTTACACTGAGCCCATATTTCTTATCTATGTTTCATCACGTGGCTCATGGATTGTTACCTCATTTTCTATACCTCCAGCTTCCTCAGGGGCTGGTGGTATCTTTTCTGACTCTACCCTTCCTCCTCCCAGAATCCTCTGTGTCTAGCTGTCTCATCTATACTTCCTGCCTGACTATCAGCCTGTCAGCTTTTTATTAATCAATGAGAGAAATACATATTCACAATGTACAGAAGAATTATTCCAAAGCATCAAAGAATATAGAACATCTGTATTTTACTTTCTTCATAGAATTTTTCAAAGTTCTGCATAAAGGTCTTGATGCTTTTAGTTCTTTGTGTTTTGACAATTTGTTTGTTTGAGTTCTTAGATAGTCTAGATATAAGTCCTTTACAAGATATGTAAAGACAATACTTTCTCCCAGTGTGGCTTACTGCTTCATTTTCTCCTTTTTCCATTAATAGTAGTAGATTTTTATTGTTGTTAAACTTTAAGTTGGTATACAAATATTATGACATTTGAATTCATATTCAAATAGTAACACATATATTCAAAGTATCGTGTGTGTGTGTTTTATTCTTATTTATCCTTCTCCCAGATATTTCCTGCTCCTATTCTACCTCATGGGCCAGTTCCACTACCAAATATTTCACACTTCCATGTACATATCACTTGTCACTCGTCTCTAGTGCCTCATGCCTGAATCCTTTCAAACCTCCTCCACCTCGTGGCACACTTCTACTTATCATGCCCTATATGCACACTGATATAGTCATGTGTACATATCATTTATGCCATTATTCTGCATGAAAAAGTATGCAATATTTGCCTTTTTCATTCTGGATCACTTCACCCTCCATTACAATCTCCAGTTCCACCCTGTTTGTAGTAAGAGGCATTATTTCATTCTCAGTTTCTTACAATGTGTTTTGATCACACCCATCCTTTTCCTACCCATTTAATTTTGTGTTCTTTTTTTCCCAGCCTTCAAGTCCAATTTGTGCAGCCCATATATTTTCGGATGTGGGGCTTTTTAGTTTGCAAAGACTGTGGGCAATTTTAATAACTACGCTCATCAGGAAAAGTTGCCTTTACTTTTTCCTTCTCCATTGTGTCTCTCTCTGGTTTGGATTTCTGGATGGTGATATATAGTGATGTTTTATTTATATTTTAATAAATAAGACCTGTCTGCAGATCAGAGGATAAAACTTAGCCACTAGAGGCCAGGCAGTGGTGTCACATACCTTTAATCCCAGGCCTGGGGAGATAGAGGCAGATGGATCTCTGTGAGTTCAAGGCCACCCTGGGCTACACAAAATCAATGTAGAAACAGATACAGGTGGAGGGAATCACAACTTTTATCCCACTACTAGGAAAGCACATGCCTTTAGTCCCAGCACTAAAGGGGAATATGAGATGGGAGAAGACAGAGGCTCAGGGCTCAGTCTGAAGTCACCCAGCCTTGGTAGAGGTAAGACTTCTTTAGTGGCTTGGCTGCTTGTTTTTCTGATCTTCAGCTGAAACCCAATATCTGCCTCTGGGTTTTTATTATTCATGTTACAGTGCTGATTATGTAGAATGAGTTTGATAGTGTTCCTTCTCTTTTCATTTTATGTAGAAGAGTCTGGGGAAGGTTGACAATAGCTCCTCTTTAGAGACATGGAAGAATTTGGCAGTTCTAGCCATTGCTGTTCTTCACTTCACATTCATTGTGTCTTGTTGATCTCTTGAAATTATTATGTCCTCTTAATTTGGTAGATCATATGTGTCTAAAAACGTATACATTTCTTCTAGATTTTTCACTTTGTGGATACAACCATGGTTTACTTCATTGTCTAGTCATCCTTCTGTTGCTCTGCACTTTTCAGCTGCTCTGTCCTCCATTTGTGAAGCTCTGATGCTCTCCTTCCTTCCCTCTTCAGAAGAGTCATCTCTCTCTATCCCAACTGAACTTCTTGGGGTCACACAGTCAGCCCTCCCTTACCTCTCCCTTATCCTGACTGTCCTTTACTGTATCACATAGAGGACCTTGCTCCCATCCTGACCTTCACAGGTCACACAGAGGCCCTCTCTCTCAACCTGACTGTCCTTCATTAGGTCACACAGAGACAGCTTCCAATGAGCCATCTCATCCTGAAACCACCTTGCCATTTTAATAGTGTTTTTTGACACCAGAATGTTATAATTTTGATTAAATATGCTTTTCCATTTATTTCATAATGTTCTATGTCCTTTGTTAGAAGAATTTTTCTTTGATAATGGCATAAAACATTTCTTCTGGAAGCTTTAGAGTTTGACTTCTAGATTTATGTAAATGGCCAGTCTCGATTTCTTTTTATGAATTGTTTAAGGGTTTTTTTGTTTCCTTAATACCCAGTTTCTAGTATTTGGTCATTAAATCTCCATTTTTGAAAAGACTATTCTTTGTACTATTGAAACATTTTGGTGCTTGTAACAAAACAAAGATTTTCAGTGTATGTGTGGCTGTAAATGGTTCATTCTTTCTAATATTCAATTTACCTTCCAAGCATATATGAAAATTCAGGTGATTTTTCAACCGAAGGCTATTATTAATGATGTTATAAACTTTCCAAAACATCTCTTTAATGGATATATATGTTTCTGTTAGATATTCAACAGTAAAAATACATAATAAGGAAAGCCTTTGTTCAATTTTAGTAGATAGCATTTTCTTCTCAGTCCTGGAGGCTAAATCTGGAATCTTGAACTTCATAGGCAAGCTGTCTATCAATGAGACTAATCCTCAAAACCTAGTAGATACAATTTCTAATATTATTAATTGCTTACCTTGATTCATTTTTCTGTACTAATGCATGCATATTTAAATATATTCCAAGTGTACTGATAATTAGCTATGTTACATAAACATCATGTTTGAACACTATTAGAGCTCAAAAGACAAACTTCTATAATTTGGTAGATTTTCCCTGAAAACCTTAAGCACCATTAGTGGATTGATAGGTGGAAGATAAGTATAATTTTTTTTTAATTTTTAAATATACAGATCTCCTGTTTTATGACCTACTAGTTAAACATGAAAGTGTTTATTGAACTTTGTCTGCGTCTCCACATTGATTGATCATACTTAGTACGCTAGATCACACTTCCATCTGCTCTCACCTGTTCCCCAGCCTCCAACCCATTACCATACATAGTTCCCTAATATACAAACCCTCACACTATGAACACAGAAACATTTTCTCCAAATCAGTTGCCTTTTATATAATGGGGAAAAAATACAAAATAGAGGTCTATCCTCAATCCTTTCTGATATGGGCATTAAGCTATAATGGTAGATCTTCTCCATCCATAGCTCTCCCAGAATAGAGGGCACAACTGAGCCTTCTTCTGATAGGACTAGAGCACCAAACAATGAATGTTTTCTGAATCACACAATGCATGAGCATTTCAAGTTACCCTCTACCCTAAACTTCAGTGAACCTACTGTGAACTGTAGTGACTAATTCAAAATTTTGAGAAGAGTTTGTGGTGTAATAAGGAAACTTTGCAGAATCATGAGTGTTCAGATTTTTCTTTTCGGCCTATGTGTCTTTAGACAACTTTTTCTCTTTCCCTGGCTTTGTTAATATCGATACTATTTATGTGAGGAAAACATGAAACTTTGATATGACTGAATATGCAGCAGATGAGACCATTTCTATATTTTACCACTTTACCTATAATCTTAATATGAAAACTTGAATTTAGCTCCATCACCTTAAAATATCCTCTTTTCAGTATATCCTGTTCATTAAATAGCAGCATCTTTTACCTCCTTGCTCAGGTAAATTATCATCATTGGTGCTTCCAATAACCTGGACCTGTCAAGCAGAAATCCCAAGCTTCTCTTAATTAATCTCTCCTACTATTACAATAGACCTACCTGGTGAACAGTTCCCATCAGATCTCTCCTCTGTATTCTGAGTAGTCCCCGAAAAGCATGATTGAGAGCATTGTTATCTATTTCCGGTTCTTTATGCTACCACTGTTAAGTGAGCAAACATAGCAGCCCCATCAGAAAACTGGCTCTGGCACCTAGTCATCACATAACCTGGAAGGGTTACTTCATCCTCTAACCTCTGCTTGCCATCTAGGAAAAATAGCAGTATCTCTTTCATTAGGATGACACGAGAAATAAATAATTGAACACATCAAGTCATTAAAATGATGTCTGGTTCATTAACAAAAAAAATGAAGACTGGAGAGCTTGAGGAAGATTAAGATGGAAGTCCTAATTGGACTCAGCGAAACTATATATAGTCTATCTCCTGTCTCTCTAGCTTCAAAGACCTTACACCTGTACATTGTATCTTCATTTATAGCTATGCCGTCTTTTCTCAAACTCCTCAAAAGTTCATTTTCCTCTAGTCTGAAGGCATTCTAAAGGGGCTCACTACCTGCGCTGCTCTTATTGATCAGCCACCACTGCCCACATTCTCCTTAATGTGAATACTTCCACATTCACCCCATATACAGTCAAAACACACCTGTTTCTGCTACAAGCTCTAGCTGACGCTATTCATAAATCATTCAACAACTGATGTATCTTATTATATTAATATATCAAGAGGTTATCATTGTCCTGAAGACCTAAAAATAATAAAAGAAAATCTGTGATACTCATAAACATACTAAACAAAACAAATCAGAAGAGGTATGGCTGACAAAGAAAATATTTTGTTTCAGCAAATTAAAAAAAAAACCTTCATAATGAAGAACCAGTGATTGGAAAGACATCACATGGGACTGGAGAAATGGCACAGTAGTTAAGACCACTCGTTGCTCTTAAAGGGGACAAAGGTTCAATTTCTAGCTCCCGCTTGCCACTCACAACTGCCCATACTCCAGTTTTTGAGAATCTGAGCCCTCTTCTGGTCTTCATGAGTTCCAAGTACACATACACACATATACATGCATCCATGTGCTCACACACACAACACTTAAATACATATAGTCAAAACACTTATATAAATAAAAATATTTAAAATGTATATATCACATATCAAAATTAACTAGGCCCAAACTCTCAGCTTCTATAGTTAGAATAACTGTTCTTAAATTTTGGTGCTTTACATAGGATTTTACACTTTCACCACTATTGAATATATTTTATGTGCATTATCCACCACCAACAAATGAAAAATTCATGACAGAGTTGAAACTAAAAAAAAAAAAAAACATGGTTAGTTCTATATCCTCTGTTATGATCCAAATGACCATTACCTGCATTCAGTCCTTGCTCATCGCATAGTGGTCATCTTTTCTTGTTTTCCTTTCTACACATTATACTGCATCCATGGTACGTGTGTGTCTGTGTATGTCTCTATGCACATGTGCCTGTATATGTCTGTGTATCTATATGTGTGTGTTTGTGTGTGTGTCTATGTGTGTATCTGTGTGTGTCTGTGTATGTCTGTATGCATATGTGCCTGTATATGTCTGTGTATCTATATGTGTGTGTTTGTGTGTGTGTATGTGTGTATGTCTGTATGTGTGTGTGTATATGTCTGTATGTGTGTGCTTGTCTGTGTGTGTGTCCATGTGTGTCTGTGTATCCATGTATGTATTTATTTGTGTATATATGTATGTATCTGTGTATGTCTGTATATCTCTGTGCATGTCTATGTATGTGTTGTGTGTGAATTCGTGCTTGCATCTGTGTGTCTTTGTGTGTCTGTATGTATTTGTATGTGCCTGTGTGTGTCTGTGCGTCTGTCTGTGTATGTTTACACACACTAGGCTAGGGTGCACACTTAAGTGAGAAGATGTGTTTGTTCCAGAAGTTATGGAGACTAAGATTTCCTCACTGCCCAGAATCTTCTGCACACTAAAGTATAATGTAGCCGTGTTGTGAAAAATGTCCAAACTTATCTTCAAAAACTGAGGAAACTCAAACTGGAGCTTGGGAGAAGAGTAGGAAAGGAAGGGCCTGCTTAGAGTGAACATTGCCCAGCCTCTCTCCCTGATTTTGCTGCAGGCCAGAATCTCAGAGCTTCCTCCACTCCACAGACTTCAGACAAACTCTAGTCTTTGAATAGCAGTAATTTAAATTTTGGTTAAAATGTATAAATATTTTTATTATCCACTAGGATCTCTTTTCAGGTAGATCAATGGCTGGATAAGCAAACTTCAGAGGACTTCATCTGATCAGATAACTTGTTCCTGATTTTAGTGGGATGCCTTTGAGTTTTTCTCCATTTAGAGTGATGTTGGCTATGGATTTTTTTTTACATTGCCTTTACTTTATTGTGATATATCCTCTGTATTCCTCAATTCTCCAGGACTTTGTTAGAAAGAAATGATTGGATTGTGCCAAAGGCAATCCCTACATCTAATGAGATGATCATATAGTTTCTGTCCTTGAGTCTATGTGGTAGATTACATTTTTTTAAACTTATGTTTGTTAAACTATCCAGGATCTCTGGATGAAGATAGCTTAATTATGGTGGATAATCTTTTTTGTGTGTTCATGAATCCATTTTGAAAGCATTTTATTGTAATTTTTGCATCTATGTTCAAAATCTGCATTATGCAATGCTTCACAGAAAACTTGAAAATAACTTTAAATTCCATTTGAAAAGACACACACACACAAACAGAAATGATTGTGAACAATAAGAAAACTGCTGGAGTTATCACTATCTCTGGTCCTAAGCTGTACTGCGGAGTCATTAATTTAATGAGTAATTTAAGCAGCATGACCCTGGCACAAGAACACACATTGATCAATAGAACAGATCTGAAGACACAGACGTAAGTCTACACACATCTACCATCACCTGATTTTGTACAAAGAGGCCAAAAATACACACTGGGGGAAAAAGAATAATTTAAAAAAATGAGTGTTACAGGACCCCAAACATGGGCAAGCCCTAACACAACTGATGCCATGATGGAGGTATCCTTCAGGCCTTGGAACTCAGCATGTATACAGCAATACTTACCAAAATGAGAAAAAGACCTAACCCATAAAGTCCATAGTTCTGGGAAAGTTCCTAAATGTACTAACTTTGCCTTTTGGCTTCTGTGGTTCAGCTATTAGATAACTGTCTTGTTAACTGAGGTGTGTCAATGCAGGATGTTGCTTTGTGCTTAGAAGCTCTCCCTGAGAAAGGCTTGGAACTACATTGAGATCCCAAACACCCAGTGTAGTCACCAGCCAGCTAATAAAGACATTTTGTTGGCTTAAGCCAGTGTCCGAGTGGTCTTTCCTGGTGGCTACCTCACAATAGTGCTGGTAAAACTGATTAGTTACACCTAGAAAAATGAGACTGAATCCTTACCCTCTACCCTTCACAAAACTCCAAATAAATCAAGAAGCTCAACATAATACCCGATGGCCTGGGTCTGGTGTAGCAGAAATTCCTTTATCAGCCATTTACTCAATGGAGTCAATATCTAGAACACACAAAGATCCAAAACCACTACACTTCAAGAAAACAAACCTAATTTAAAAATGAACATGAAACTAAACAGAGTTCTCAAAACAATAAGTATAAATTGTTGAGAAACATCTTTTAAAATTTTCAACATCTTATTCATCAGGTAAGTGTAAATTAAAACTACTTTGAGATTTCAGATTTCATCTTACTCTTGTCAGAATGACCAAGATTTAAAAAAAAAAAGAAAGAAAAACACTGTGTAATCATGGCATAGAACACTGGTACTCAGCTAGCTTCCATCCTACTGGATAACATTCATATTATTGAAAGGAGCTATACACAATAGCAGAGGAGAGAGTAATCATCAACCTCACTCATCTGCTACAAACCCTGCAAGCTATAAAAATGGTCTACTTACAAAATATGCTCATTGCTATAATAATGGCATTAGTGATAGTGGAGTAATAGCCTCTGTTTGATTGGATTTAAGCCCTATTCCTTAAATAAGAATAGATAAATAAATAAATATAAAGAATAAATAAGATAGAATCTATACGTGATACTGTTAATAAAGTCAAGAATATGAAACTAGATAGGTCATAGGCCCTATCAGAAAACCTACAATTATTGTTCTAATAAGTTAGTATAGAAATAACATGAGTCCTAATGATATATTGCTATATCAACATCACTAGCTGAGTGTATCACTCAACCCACATCAGAGAAGCCTCCTCTTGCAGGAGATGACAATTACAACAGAGAGCCCCAACTGGACATCATGTAGAGAGCAAGAGACTTCTGCATGCTCAGCAATAAATGGGACGTCTTTATCACACCTCTCCCCTCCAAGGCCTAGGGAATTATGAGGAAGTTGGACCAAGAGGATTTTACAAGCCAGATGTGGTATGCAACTCCAAAAATCTATGTTTTTTAGACACCCTCAAGCAGATGCCCATGTGAGCTCGCAGTGACTGTGAAAGCATGCACAGTCCCACACAAATTCAAGATCCACAAAACCCAATCCAGCATGGGGAGAAGTGGACACAAAAGTCTCACCTCTAGCTGAGAAGCTATTCACAGATGTCTGCTGGGAGAGGGAAAAACAGTTCTCTCCAATGGAGTGACATTGGGCACTTCAACCATATTCGGTCAACACGAATTGAACTCCATATTTTTAGTAGCTTTTTTTCTTTTCCCTTTGTTTTTGAGGAGAGAAAAGGAGCATGAAGTCGGTAGCAGGGAGACTCTGTGAGGAGTTAGGGGATAGCAAAGAATACGGTAAGAAAAATATTGTAAGAAATTTTCAAAGAATAAATAATTTTTAAAAGCTGACATGGTGGCAAAAGGTGGCATGGGTGTGTGGAAAGAGGAAATTTTATTTACTGCTGGGAGGAATACAAATGGGTACAACCAGTATGGAAGTCAGTGTGGGGGTTCTTCAACAACCTGGAACTTGACCTACTGCATGATCCATCTCTACCACTCTCTAGCATATAACCAAAGGACTCTAAATCCTACCCCACAGTTACTGCTCTTTCATGCTCATTGTTATTCTATGACATTAGGAAACAGTCCAAGTGCACATCAGCTAATGAATGGTTAACAAAATGTGGTGCATTTACACAATGGAATACTATTCAGCTGTTAAGGAAAAAGAAATTTGGAAATAGTCGTTTAAATAGATAGAGCTAGGAACAATCTTTCTGAGGAAGATAACACAGAAAAACAAATGTTGTTTTGCTTGGGCTCGTTTGGGGATGTTAGTGGTGAATCTTCAAAGATATGTGTTTCATTTGTGATGGGACAGAACCAGAAAACTGGCAAAGTCTTTGCAAGAGCCAGAGGCAGTGGGTAATGATGGAAATTGTCTTCTGGACACAGCAGGACGGCTGCACATGTAAGCTCTCACAGCATGTGTACCCCTGTGCAAGCCCAGGCCAGACAAAATCCCAGCCTGGAGAGAAAGCACACAGTCTCACCCCTGCCCATGGCTCTATTGCTAATTGTTAGCTTTGGAAGAGAGAGAGAGACTGTTTTCGCCAAGAGTTAACACCTGCTTTAGTCAATTATGCTTCAGTGGAAGATCATCCCGCACGTCCGAGAATATCTCAGGAGCACAAATCGGTCTTAAAGGGTTTTTTAAAAAAGAAGAGTACATAAAGTTGGATGGATAGAGAAGGATCAGGGAAGAGTTCTGGGAGGGAAAGTGGGTATGATCAAAACATATATGAAGATCTCTACAGACAAGCAAACAATAACAAAATATTTCAAGAGATTCAATTTCTTATCTCATCGTGGAGTTTGTGAGATGGGTAATAGAATCCTTGACCTCTTGTTGATCTACGCATTACAGTTGCTCTGGGGGTCTCCTCCATCTTACTTGGTCTCAGTTGTTCTCAATCTATTCAAATAGGTGAATCTATTATCTTCTATCACAGGAGAAGTTAGAAAGGGATGCAGTCTCTTGGCACTAAGCTGTTTATGAAAGAGGGTTGACACAAGGGAGGTGGATCTGTTTTTCTTAGCCTCAAATAGGTTTGATCTCAGGTATTTCGTTCCAAGGTTGTCCTGAATCATCTCCCCTTGGCTCCCCGGCTCCCCAGAAGTATTGACATATATGAATAAGTGCTATGATTATGGTCCTGTGAAAGAATGATGGTTAAATCCTCCTATTCTGCCATCTTTCCCATGCCATCCTTTGCATTTTACAGTCTCGTAAAATATAAAACACACACTGAGCAGATGGCCTGCTATTCCTTATTTTTTTGAGAGAAGAGAAAGTAGATATTTATACAAAGACTTGTACTCAGATGTTCATACAGCCTTATCTGTAATACTCCTAGACTGAAAATAGCCTTCATTCTCAAGTGAATAAACAAATTGTCATATATATTTGCAATGCAAAAGTACTCAGCAATAAAAATAACTCAGTAATAATCTATAGTGCCATAGAGATGATTGATGGTTACCTGGAGTTGAGTGCTGAGGATGGAATCAAAGAAGCAAGAGGTAGTGTTAAAAAAAAAAAAAGAGCAGGAAGAAATCTCTGATGAATATATTTAGTATTCTAGTTAAAATGCACATGTATGTCAAACTTTGACAGATTATATCATTTAAATATGTAAAATTGTAAACTGCATCAGTTAAACTTCAAATTAAAAATAAAGGAGCATGTATTCCTTTGACTATATACAGTCATGTAGAAAGGCATAATAAATTTCAAGCGGTGTAACACTAAACTTACCAGACTTTAAAGCATACATTGACAATACAAAGATCAAACCATACTATATTCATTGTTACATGCTATAAAAGTGAATAAATATCATCTTTACAACACTTTATTCTCTAAAACATCTAGAGATGGAAACTGCAGGGCTCTTCAGCAGTTTTAGGAGGTTGACAGTAATCTAGGCTGCTGTATCCTTGCTTCTGCCATGCATTAAGGAAACACCCTCAAGTATCAGCAGTTAAGGGCACTGGCTTCTCTTCCAGAGGACTTGAGTTCAGTTCCCAACATGCACATGGTTTCTGACAACCATCTGTAACTCCAGCTCCAGGGAATTTGATACCTTCTCTGAATCTCTCTACAGGTATCATTCATGCACATGGTACACATATATACATTCAGACAAAATATTAATACATAAATACATCCAACGTTTTTTCTAAATCAGCCTCCATAAAGTCATTTCAGCAGTAAAAAAGAGAAAAGGTGTAATAAGCAAGATTCTCTGTTTAAGAACATCTATCAGAACTCACGTATGGCACTTTCAAACTTTCAAAGCAATATCATTGGCCCAAAGTGAGTGGTATGGCCACACCTTCTTCAGTAACTGCTTTGAGAATTGCAATTTTTAGGTTGCTGCTAGGCCAGGTTAACGTCTAAAATATAATATATAAGAAATTGAGCTAAAATGTATGCTAAGAGCAACTAGCAAGTTCAAGTTTAGACTGTAAAACATTTAGGACCTGAGAGAAGAACATTTGAACTTTGAAAAGAAAGACAACATCCGTGAATGACTTCTACACTGTTGCGGGATATTCGATCACACTGTGAACCCTGAGTTTGCATTAGCATTAATTCAATAAATTCAACCTCGAGCCAGGAGGCTGAGGTAGCAACTAGTTGAAAGAAAGTAATCATAGAGAGTCAAAGGGTGTCTGGAAGACAATAGATGCACAAAAAGTAGAAGGGAGCAACTTTGTGTGGCATGGTTTCTGTTATTTCAGCAGAGTGGAAGGATACTTTCAGAGCAACAGGCAAAGAAAAACAGCCAGCTCGTTGCTATTTAACCTCTCTGAGCAAGTAGGTTTTCACCCCAACCTCTGTGATAAACAAAATGATAGAGCTTTAACTAAAAGTTTTATTTGGTGGCAGCAACAGAGTCGGTGCCTGCAGGAATGGAATCCCCACAGACTGCAGCATGAGTGGCCAGGCCACTGCCAGAGAAGCAGGCCAGTAACTGCAGAGTTGCAGTTGCTGGCTAAAACGGCAGGAGACTAAAGTGCAGTCTCTGTACTGATGGAAAAACAATACTGTACAACTCATCTTTAGTACTCAGAAGTAAAAATGAAGAAGTAGAAAGGATATCAAATTTGTACTTTTCTATGTGTATGTATGAGTGTGTGTCTGTGTGTGTGTGTGTGTGTATGTATGCGTGTGCATGCAGGTGTCAGCAGGTACACAGCCATGTATATACATGTGCTTGTGGAGGCTAGAAGTAAACATTGGATGTCTTCCTTTATTGCTCTCTACTTATCTTTTGAAGCAAATCTGTCACTGAACCCAGAACTCACCAATTTGGCAGATCTACTGGCTGGTCATCCCTAGAGATCCTCTGTCTCAACCTCCCCAGCAATGGAATTACAAGTGGATGTACCAACAGGCCCTACTGCACACATAGTGGGTGAGAATCTGCAATTAGTTGTTTAGGCATGCAGGGCAACCACTTTACTAACTAAGCCAACTCCCCAGCTCAGTTATTAAAGAATAACTTCAGCTTATTATTATCCTTTGTGGCTGTCTCTTGGTATTGAGAATTTGTATACAATGAATTGAACAGCTCATTATGCTTTGTAAGGATGATCATGTGGCTCTTAATGCTAAAAATGACTCATAAGTCATATATGCTCCTCTTGTTACATCAATCAAAGATGCTCATAAGGCAATACTAAGCTGTGTCCCATGAGACACACACCAACCTCAATGTTTTTCTGGAAGGAAGTCTTCCTACACCTCATCAGGACCCCTTGACACCCCACTCTTCTTTCCACCTATAACAAAGGACGAAGTATCTGCCCAGATAACTGCCCTCAAAGAAACATAATTTTACATTCTGAAAAATACATACTCACTTTCTTTTCTTTCATTTTCAAACACACTGCTTTTGAGGGAGCACAAGGTGGGACTGTGTGATTGTGGGACTGATTGCTGCTACATTTCAGGGAAAGGAACTGAGATCTAAGACTGTGAAGACCCATGGTTCTTAAACTGTTCAAATCGCTCGACCACCTGGATAAGAATAAGGAAAGTGGCGTAAACTTTCCCTCTACATAATTTTATCTTTCATAGAGAGCACTATTTTTTTTTATGAATTTGATGAAGCAGTGGGTGCCTCTAAGGAATAACCAGGGTCTCACAACATGAAAAAGGCCAAGGTTACATGATTCTTTTATTTAATTTTTTCCATTCTCAAGACACTAGGATGTTAAAAGTGTGGAATGGGAGTTCTTGAATGATAGAATATGTAGTTCAGAGAGACACTCCAGGAAGATAATTTAACAGCTGAAAACAATATGGAATCATCTTCAGTCTTAGAGGCTCTGGAAATTGCCTTAATGACATACTACAATCGTCAAAACAGTTCCTAAAGAAAAGGAATGCTCGTTCACTGAGAACAGGGAGTAGCCATGACATTCAAGCTAGAGTAGCCACCGTGTACACTCAAAACAGTTCCTTATTTTAGACACTCTACCCTGTGGGTGCAACAAGAAGACATGGGCAGAAGGAGGGGTTCCCTTTATTTGGCAGGAGTCTTTGCTTGTGGCTTTACCTTGGAAAGAGTAGGCTGGGTGGTGTCCCTGTTCATGTCCAGCTCTATACAGCAGAAGTTTGCCTAGACCAGGATGCTGAGGTATCTCTTTTCTCACTTTGTATGGATGCTATTCTACATATGCATAGCATAGCTGGAACCCTCAATTTCTGACCAACTTGTCTCAACTCACTTGAAAGATAAACTTCCCTATAGAGAGAAGCAAGGAGAAAAGAAGAGAAAGTGCCTTCCCTTCACCAGTACTTTTATGTATTGGGATGCCACTCCAGAAAAGCAGAATTCTAGACCCAATTTACCTTGGGGATCTAAGGGTTTCCCAGGGAAAATAGAAAGCCATAAAAATAACAGCCTTTGCAACTCCATAGCTCTGCCAGATGAAACTCATTTTCCAGGAAGAGAAAGAATAGTTTGTGTAAGGGAAATGTCTGAAACAACAGACATCTTCATAAAGAACAATTATGATAGCTCCCAGGTAAAAGAAACTGTAGTGACCAGTGTAAAACAGAAGCAAGAGGAAGAGCCCTCTTCTACCAACTAATCAACTAGTTATAGGCCTGCCCAGTCTATGAGCTGGAACCCATATCTGTCATGCTTGGGTGACCAAGAATCTGAGACTAGACAGACATTCAGGAAAGTCAAATACTACTTTTCTTCTAAAGAAACATAGCAATAAAAAAATGACTCCTGAAGACATTCTGTTGTACTCATAGATCAGTGTTTTGCTCAGCCATCATCAGAGAAGTTTCCTCCTGCAGTAGATGGGAACAAAAACAGAGACCCCCCCCCCCTAATTGGACAATGTGCAGAGAGTGAGACCTTGTAACACTCAGTTCTTAATGAGATGTCCCCATCAAATCCCCACCTCAGGTCAAGGAAATCTAGTGGAAGATGAGGCAAAAAGAGTAAAAGAGTCAGTAGGGATGAAAGACACCAAGGAAACACAGCCTTCTAGATAGAACAGAGCCGATGCACATATGAGCTCACAGAGACTGTGGCAGCGTGCACAGGCTTGCACAGGTCTAAGCCCAATGGGTTCCATCACTGAGACAGAAAATGGACACAAGTGCCCATCCCTCGTCAGAAGCTATCTCCAACTGACAACTGCTGACAAAGACAAGAATTCATTTTCTCCAATGGAGTCTCACTGGGTATACAAACTACTTAAGGACAGGCCCTATACCCAGCAGTAGATGATCAACACAAAACAAATGCAGTGGCATTTTTTTTTTGAGATTAATTTTTGCCTCGGTACATTGTATGGATTCATTCAGGAGGAAGTTATATGCCCTGCCATGTCCCAGTTGAGTGTGAACAGAGAGTGGGACATTGAGGAGTTACCCAGAAGCACTCAGGTGAACTTGACTCTAGGGCAATCTTATAGTACAAGAAGGGAGCAGGCAGAGACAGGCACTTTCTCCAACTCTGCCTTTATTTGGCTTCACTCAAAATCAGTCCCTGTTGATCTCCGAGCCTCCTTTACCTCATAAGAAAATGAAGGCGATGAAGAGATGCCTCTTGTCTTCCACTTCTAGGCTGTGCGATTCTACTGCTCAAACAAAGCCTGCTATCCATGACCCCTGTGCCCTCAATTATGGAACAACTTGTCTCGTCTTTGTATATTATGATGTTTTCTAAATCTTCCTGAAATTTCTAAGCTTCCCTGAAATACCAATCTCTTCCTTATCTAACATCATTTACAGTACTTTCAGTTTTACACATAGAAATCCCTATTGGAATTGGCCTAAGCAGGTGGATTCATGAGCTTATATTAACAAAAATACACCTGAGTATTTCATATGCTGTGTGCTGTTGTTTCCAGCCTTGTTTCTTTCTCTCTGCCACATAGCTCTGTGCTTCAGCCTTTTTCTTACCACTAATTCCATCCTAACACTAGTCTCTGTATTTCCCTGAATTGTATCAATTACAGTAATCAGTAATTATAAGGAAACACGGCATAATGCCCTGTAATTACATAAAAACAATACCTGAGATTCATGCAAATTAAACTTATATGTGTGGTCTAGCAAAAAGATTAAGTGTGGGTGTCTGAATTAATAAGAAATGAAAAAGGTGTAGGGTGAGTATGTAGGATCAGTTAGAGCATCTCCACAGGGAATATATAAAACTCCACTAATTCTACCCAGTAGCAGATGAAATAGTATACACTGAAGAAATGATTTTGTAAATGAAAATAGGTTTCTCAATTTGTCAAAATGTTGTATGTCTATCAGTTTGCCAGCCACAGCCTCCTCTCATACAGCCCTTCCTCATTCACAAAGAAAGTTATGACTCTTCCTATATGTCTTTTCATGATCTGCTTTATATTCTGGACTTAGTTTTTACTGTTCATACCAAAATCTTCCACTTTTCTAGTACAATCTAGCTTTACCATTGCTTAACAAACATTTTTAGATTAAATATAGGTAATACATTTTAGGTAATTAGTAAATGCAGCCTTTCCCCCTCTAGCGATTAATACTAAGCAGAAATCTCGCATAGTTTAGTGAAATGCCAGAAACAAAGAGACAATAAATCTGACCTTTGTTACAGTATTTCTCAACATTTAAAAAATGTTTTAATAGCCTATTATTTCATACTGGTTTTTATGATTCTTTTAGTGAGTTTAGGCTTCCTCTGTATCAGAAGCACTGCACTCAAGGAAGTAGGACCAGAATGCAAATAAATTATCCACTTTGCATATCTTAAAAATAGCTGAAAACCATCCTTTCTAAGAAAGGGTAAACAGAGATAAGTTTTGGTTGCTAACCACTTTTGCTTTGGGTTTAATGGCCAATGAAACTCAACCTTGAGAGAAATACTTTTGAGAAAAAGACTTGGAAAGAGACAATAGCTGTAAAGGCAAAAAAACTAATAATAATGCCAAGCAAAGGTTTTGCCAACTCTGTAATGATTAATTTTAAGTTTCCATATGGCTGGATTGAAGGGTGCATGCATGGGTGAGGAGGAAGTATTCTAGATGTATCTAGGAGACTGTTTTGAAGAAGATTAGGACCAGACATTGCTTAAGGAGAACAAAGTTTTAGGATAAGTTCATACTAAAACTCCATTGTTTTAAGACCTCTGAGCTGGCTTTCTTCTCTATCAGGACATAAAAGATATCCAGGACCCTGCATTGAATAATCAGAGCACTGAGAGTCTATGATGTGAGCTAATCCCAGATGTAGAACATCTACACTGATGACCACTAGCCAGACACTTGTCAGAGACAGTATCTGATGCTTTGAATGTTTTTAACAAGCAGTATTCTAAGTATTTATGAATGCCCTGTAGGAATGTTCTGTTAGCACTCCCAAGGTTTTGAAGCCAATGAAGCCTTGAGCTGGAAGTTAGTTTTACAAACCAAAACTCTATGATCTTCTGACACCACAACAGAATGGATAAATTTTCCTTTTATTGAAAATACATCTGTGGTAATTTTTTTAATGTAATTGGCCCTCATAATCTCACAGGGAGCAGCACTATTTGGAGGTGTGGGTTTGTTGGAGGAAGTGTGTCATTCAGGGAGCGAGCTTTGAGGTTTCGTTGCTCTGGATACCACTCAGTGTTTCAGCCAACTTCTTGTTGCCTGCAAGATGTAGGACTCTCAGCCCCTCCAGCACCACATCTGCCTGCATGTCACCGTGCTTGTGATGAAATGGGCTGAACCTCTAAAACTATAAGCAAGTCACCCCAATTAACTGTGTTCTGTTTAAGAGTTGCCATAGTCATTGTGTCTCTTCATAGCAATAAAAACCCTAAGACAACATCTTCTCTCACACAATCCATCCTGATTATGGTTTTCCCTCCTCCTAATCCTCTCAATTCCTTCTCATCTTCCCCTTCTGAATCCACCCCCTTTCTCTCACTCATTGGAAAACAAAGAGCTTCTAAGGGATAATAATATAAAAATGAAAGCTAACACATTGGAGCAGGGCAGAACAGACACATGGGAAAGATTTATTCATGGTTACCTTTTCCCGCTTAGAATAGATCCAATTTTTAAGTGCTGTATAATATGAATATAGATCTAGTTCTATAGATTTTAAAATATTTATAGTATCAATATATTTTAACAAATAGAAATGTGGCATAAACAAAAACACCGTCTTAAGTAATGTCCTATATCTTAGTAGAGTCATTGTCTCAATTATGTTTCTATTGCCATGGTAGACAGCATGACCATAACTTCACTCGGGGAGAACAGGGCTTTATTATGCTTACTTCCACTTCCACGTGACAGTCTATCCAAACATGTGCAAGAATGGAGTCATAAGAGGAGAATTCTGAGTGCCTGTGAGAAAACTCCAAGAAAATAAGACAAGAGTCTCGTGACATCGTTTCTTCAAAACATGGAATCGTTCTTGGAATGTGTCTTCATGCTCTTGCCAGGTGTAGCAGATAGGAGTGAGTTTACTTTAGATTACTCATTATTGCTTGCTGGTGTTGATCAGTTAAATGTTTATATGCCTACAACCTGCATGCTTTTTGTTATGTGTAGCTGTCCTTGTGGTTGTATGCAGTTTGAATGCATGAGAACTTTTCTTGGGTGACCTTTATTAACATTCAGAATATAAATTATCTGAGCCTCTGAAGAAAGTTGGTTACTGAATGAGACTTTGGTCCATTTCATTTACTGACTCTGCTCTCCCACCTTTAAAGAGATCCATCACTGAAAGACAGTCATCATTGGAAATTCAGGGTTGGAACCTGGAGACAGGAGCTAGAGCAGAGACCCCAGAGGGGTGTTGCTTACTGGCTTGCTCCTCATAGCTTACTCAGCTTGCTATGCTATACAACCTGAGACCACTTGCCCATGGGTATGGCGAACCCCTGTAGGCTGATCCCAATCACATCAACTAATCAAGAAAATGCATTGCAGATCTATCTACAGAAAATCTAATGGAGGCATTTTCTTATTTGAGGTTTCTTTTCCTAGATAACTCTAGTTTGTTTCAAGCTGATTAAAAAAGAAAAGACAGTAAATATGTGATGTATGGTCTGAGTAAAATGATGATGCAACTAATATCAAAGTATTTGCTTTCTACATATGGATGTATGAGCTACAAAATATGAATTACGTAAGTTCAGTAATTGCACAAGTTAAAGGCTAATTCATATATTTGTATTTAAAACTGTATTAAGCAATACAAACATAATGATAACATTCACGCTAATAATTTAAAATTTGAACTTCATTGCTGAGAGCCGTGTAACAGTTTGTACCCTGTACTTCCCAGGAAACAAAGTGACTCACAAGTCTCTTTTGCAGTTTTAATCCTTTAATGTCCTAAAACACATGCTATTTCCTTCAGTTACAAGACGAAAAGTTTATCCCTAAGACAAGAGTGATCATCAACTAAGGTGGGTCCTGTAACCCTGCAAATCTCTCTGTGTTGAAGAATGCCTGCAAACAGCTCTGTAGTTAGGCATATGACCCACTCAACAGGAGGGAAATCGTGCCTGGTACTGGGAACCTAGCCAACCTCCCAGGGTTAGTGAGGTCATGGATATGAGAGGAGAATCCACAATCACTACTTTTCTCTAACTATGTATTCTAAACGTTTGCCTTTGTGCCTACAGATGAAGGTGGTTCTCACCATTTAATTAAGACAATTCTCTTTGCGAAAGAAGGTGACCATTACAGAAAGCCACAACCAATCAAAATGCAGAGCTATGGAGTTTGGTCTCAATGGACGCATCTACAAAACAGACTATGGGTAACCAAGGAACTCTGAGAGTGGAAGAAATAGTCTTCACCAGGGAAGAGCATACCAATTGGTTATCCAACACCAAATAGACAGAGAACATATACACATATACACACACAAATATGTATATAATAACAACTAATGAAGAAAAAAGGCATGAATTTGAAAGCGAATAAGGAGGGGTATATGGAAGAATTTGGAGAAAGGAAAGAGAAGGAAGAAATGATATAATTATAATATAATAGATTAAAAGAAATAACTTTTTAAAAAGAATGCCTTTTAGAGCAGCCTTCTGACATCCATCTAACTGAAGGAACCAGCAATTAGTAGTAGCAACAACAGATATAATTGTGGGACAATAACAATTAAAGAAAATGAATAAAAAATTTAAAGTCTTCTACTTATGTTTTGTGATGAATGTAGGGGATTGAAATCTCTACACTTTTGAAGTTTAAAAATATAAATATTACAGATTTTACATATTGCTTATGACTACTAACAAAATTAAGAATAATTTAATTAACTACACATCTCCTGTCTTGCCCTAGCTAACCATTCCCAGAAACCAAACGTTAATGGTATTTTAATCTCTTGTCTTTTTCCATAAAAAATACCAAGATAAATTACTTCTTAAAATTTGATAATCTTAATTTTCTGAGATATCATCATACTCATATCCAAAGGGACTATACCAGTTTGCACTTCCACCAGTAATGCAGGAGTGTTCCTTTTACCCCACAACCTCTCCAGAATAAGTTGTCATCAGTGTTTTTATTTTGGCCATTCTTATAGGTGTAAGATAGAACCTCAGAGTTGTTTTGATTTGCATTTCTCTGATAGCTAAGGATGTTGAACATTTCCTTAAGTGTCTTTCAGCCAATTTAGATTCCTCTGTTGAGAGTTCTCTCTTTAGGTCTGTACCCCCATTTTTGCTAGATTATTTGTTCTTTTGATGACCAATTTTTTTGAGTTCTTTATATATTTTGGAGACCAGCTCTCTATCCAATGTGGAGTTAGTGAAGACTGAAGAATGGATAAGGAAAATGTGGTACATTTACACAATGAAGTACTACACAACAGAAAAAGATAATAGCATATTAAAATTTGTGGGTAAATGGATGGATCTAGAATAAACCTTTGAGTGAGGTAACCCAGACACAGAAAGACAAATATAATATGTTCTCACTCATAAGTGGCTTTTATGCATAAAGCAAAGAAAAATTAGCCTATAGTTCACAATTTCAGAGAACCTAGACAACAAAGAGGACTCTAAGAGAGACATATATGAATCTAATCTACATGGGAAGTAGAAAAAGACAAGATCTCTTAAGTAAATTGGAAGCATGGGAATCATGGAGGAGGGTAGAAGAGGGGGGAAAGGAAGGTAGGGGAGCAGAGAAAAATGTATAGCTCAATAAAAATAATTTAAAAAAAAGAAATGTATGTACAGCATGTTTTAACAAAATTAATCTCAAATTTATATCAATATACAAAATAAGTATACAATATACAAAAATAAAACCAATGTAAAACATTTAAAAATAAATATAAAAAACCCTGCTCAATTACATAAAAAAACTGATAATCTTACCTTTTATAAAAGTGGGATCAAACAATATATGTTTACTATAGCTTTCTTGGCAAGTACAAAATAAAACAAAGTCTTAAGGCAATTGAATGAGGAATGTATAATTATCAATATTTCTATATGATTTTCTTTGGGTTCTCCTTCTTATTTAGCTTCTCTAAGAACCTGAATTATAGGCTCAATGTCCTTTATTTATGGCTAGAAACCAAATATGAGTGAGTACATCCCATGTTCCTCTTTTTGGGTCTGGCTTACCTCACTCAGGATGGTGTTTTTTATTTCCATCCATTTGCCTGCAAACTTCAAGAAGTCCTGTTTTTTACTGCTGAGTAGTACTCTAATATGTATATATTCCATACTTTCTTCATCCATTCTTCAATTAAAGGGCATCTAGGTTGTTTCCAGGTTCTGGCTATTACAAACAATGCTGCTATAAACATAGTAGAGCATATACTTTTGTTGTGTGATAAGGCCTCTCTTGGGTATATTCCCAAGAGTGGTATTGCTGGGTCCATGGGGCGATGAAAGGAGACAGAGACAGAGACCCACAATGGAGCACCGGACTGAAATCTCAAGGTCCAAATCAGGGAGCAGAAGGAGAGAGAGCACAAGCAAGGAACTCAGGACCGCGAGGGGTGCACCCACACACTGAGACAAGGGGGATGTTCTATCGGGAACTCACCAAGGCCAGCTGGCCTGGGTCTGAAAAAGCCTGGGTTAAAACCAGTCTCGCTGAACATAGTGGACAATGAGGACTACTGAGACCTCAAGAACAATGGCAATGGGTTTTTGATCCTACTGTACCTATTGGTTTCGTGGGAGCCTAGGCAGTTTCGTGGATGCTCACCTTACTAGACCTGGATGGAGGTGGGTGGTCCTTGGACTTCCCACAGGGCAGAGAACCCTGATTGCTCTTTG
The DNA here is from genome assembly GCF_014885135.2 of Alexandromys fortis. Taxonomy (NCBI): domain Eukaryota; kingdom Metazoa; phylum Chordata; class Mammalia; order Rodentia; family Cricetidae; genus Alexandromys; species Alexandromys fortis. The sequence goes on from NW_026067946.1 coordinate 9,605,803, forward strand.
GGCTGACGAGGGAGGGGGACTTGATTGGGGGAGGGGGAGGGAAAGGGGAGGCGGCAGTGGGGAAGAGACAGAAATCTTTAATAAATAAATAAAAATCTGGAAAAAAAAAAAACTAAAAGTTCCCAATTGTTCAAAATAAATGTATTACTTTAAAAAAATATTTCTGTAACTTCATTACAAGATCTCTCAGTGGTTTCTATCTGGAGAATAAACCCTCTCAATTTAACACATTAAGTATTGTGTTAAATTGAATCCTCAGCCACCATCTGTGATGGCAGAAAGCTGAGGTCCAAAGAACTCATAAGCCAAGATTGAATCATCAAACCAACGTGAGCGCTGACCAGGAATACAAGCTCAAGGGTAAACACCGCCCCAAAGACTCTGTTTATGATCCATCCAACTGGCCTCCGGCTTGATGGATATGGATGACAGTAGGTGCTGGTCAGTGACTGATGACTGGATTTGGGCCAGGCCTCTGTCCTAGCGGCTGCTGGCACCATCTGACTGTGTGTTTCAAAACCAACTCTCCTGTCCCCTTTCCAAGGGCACTCAGAGTTGCTGTCTTAGCCCCCATTTATAGCGATATCCTTGTTTGCTCAAGGAAGACTTTGTAAATATCAATGTGTAGGTTCCTTTCCTGGACATTTGATTTAATTGGTCTGTAGTGAGGTCCAGCTGGTTTGGGTGCATTGTCAAAGTTGCAAATTCCTGTTGTTGTGAACTGTGACACTAAGTAATAGATCCTGCACTTTCTCAGCCCAGAATTCATAATGCTGTGCCTATTCTTCCTTGATATATGTAATCAATTATCCTATATATATATAACTATCTTGTTAATACTTATTATATATAATAATATATAATTCATATGTAATAACACAATATCAATAATTAATTATATTATTATACAATTGTATAATTATCCAATATATGTTATATATATTTATATATAAAATCTGTATAACCAATTATGCAATTTAAGCTTCCAGCCTTAGGACCTCGTGGGAGACTATATACAACTTGACTGTAGTGGTTCCTCCAAATACTCCTAAAGTCGCTGGTCCTCACACAGTCCTTTAGCAGAATGGACTACATTTCCCAGCTTTTCTTTTAAATAATATTTATTTTTTATGTGTATGGATGTTTTGCTACCTGTATGCCAATGCACTGTATGCCTACAAAGCCCATGGAGGCCAGAAGAGGGCATGAACCCCCTGAAATAGGAGTTACAGGTAGTTGTGAGCTGCCTTGCAGGTTCTGGGAATCTAACCCAAGTCCCCAAAAGAGCAGCAGGAACTCCAAACCACTGAGCCATCTCTCCATCTCCCTCACAGCCTTTCTTTAATTGAGTACGTAATAATAGTAGCCACGTTTCCTTGTTTTCTTCGTTTTTCAAGGGAAGGTTGTCAAGTGCATATATTCATAAAGAAAGGGCAAAGCGCCCAAATGGTCTGTCTCTTATATCGCTGATTTCCCCGTCTCCCCTTGGCCAACCCCACCATATGAACATCAGGTTATGTTTCCCATCTTTAAAAATGTAAAAGTGTCAAATATTCCTTGCAAGTCTGGAGAGAGCTTCCACAAGAATTTTGTATTTCATTACTTTTAAGTAAATCTTTACACCAACAACAAAATGTTAAAACTTTCCCTTCTCTAAAAAAGTTCTGCTTGGTACCTAGTGTGGCCTGTGATCTCCTCGTCTTCCCATGTCTGGTATCCTTGAGGCACTTCCGCTGAGTGGTCAGACAGTCCAGAACCTCTAAGAACCTTCTATACTATAATCTCCCTACCCAGCACTCACACAGAGCGCCAGAAAATGAAATCGAGGCTCTGTGCACAGCAGGTGCCAATCATTCCAGCTCCTCCCCTCCCTCCTCCTGCTTTACCCAGCAGCACACTCCCCTCACCCAGCTGCTTTGCTCTATCATTTCTTCATAATTATGTCTATTTTTGTGACTTGAGAGAGACAATTTCAGCGTCCAGTTAATTAATTTTAAATAAATTCTACTTAATTTCACCCATATCAGTGAATTCTCTCTCTCTCTCTCTCTCTCTCTCTCTCTCTCTCTCTCTCTCTCTCTCTCTCTCTGGATTTGTAAACTAACCCTTAAACTCAGTCTTACTCTTGAAAAATAAAAAACATAAGTAAGCACTTTCTGTTTCCTGGCTTTAATTTTTAGAACCCAAAGTGAGATGGTTTTCTCAACAGAAACAAATTGACCTCTTCACATTTCCATTTTGGTCCTGGGCACTGGCTGCTGATGGATACACACTTAATTCACCAAAGCACTGCTTGGTGGGTCAACATTTTAAACTGCCTGCCAGTCCCAACCTGGAGCTTTTCTCCTGTAGCCAGAGCTTCTGTCACTTTCCTAAATGTGTGATTTCAGCCTGAGCAGAGCTCAAAGCGTGACGGTCTGAAAGGCTGCTGGAGAGATTCTAGCAAGGGCAGCCTGTCACACCCTTCCACCGTCACCACACACACTGGTCGTCCGCTGTCAGTTTTGGGGGAATAGACTATCTTACAGACAGAACAAGTCGGAGAGCTATTCTACTGCCAGAGGGGATCTCGCTGACAGCATGGACAATAGGTCACACCAAATGTCACCCCACAACAGTCATATAAACGGAACTGCAAGACAGAGGTGCAGCTACATGGACTTCCATGACGTTCTTTTTCTGAGATTATTGGCTCAACATTTAGGCTAAAATGAGCCCCATCAGGTAGTAACTCTGCAACTTGCTTGTCATGCCCTTGTATTTAATTTGCTTTGATTTAAATTTCAAAACGACTTTAATTAGAACCACGGAACCTTACCTGGTGTAGTTCTCAGAGCAAGGAATTGTCCTTCACCACAGGCCTCTGAATGTGTACCCAGCAGGGGCTGATTTCTCCAAATGCAGAAGGCGGACAGAACTTCCACATAAAACGCTAAGGGGAAAGGCCCTCCGCTCCCCAGGCTCCTTATTAAAGAGAGTTAATCAATCCAAATTTAAATCAACAGGTATAAAATGTACATTTGCCCAGTGCCTGTGGTCAAGGTTGGGAAGAAGCGAAGTTTTGAATTGGATTTGAATCAGAAGCAGCCAGGGGCATCTTTATCCCAGCGCCAGCAGCTGCGGGGGAAGGAGAAAATAGAACTGATTGCTCTCCTCCGGTGCTTTATAGAGTACAAGTGTACACTGGGGAACAAGGAAGGACGGAGGGGAAGCCAGTAAGGTAGGCCATCCATCCGGGAGCTGTGCTTCACAAAGTTTATATGATTTTTCTAACACATTTTATTTTTTTCAGTTAAAGTTAAGCTCTACAAAATGCGCAGTCTCGGATCTAAGAAGAGCTTTGGCAATGCTGTGGGAAGGTCCTCAGTTTCCTCCGCTCTCAACTCTGGCAGTAGCCTCGGGTCTCGTGCTCCAGTAAATGAAGAATTCAGATAGAAAAACAGCACTAGATCAAAGAGTCAACAGTTAATTAGAACAAGTGAGAATACACTTAGGAGAGGACCACTGGGCATGCCACCAGCCTCGAGCCTGGCAGGCACAGCACTTAGGTCTGTCTCTCTCACTCTTCCCAGTGCTTCCTTTCAGGGTAAGCTTTTCTCAGGAGAGGGATATGGTTTTCTCAAAAGCCCATTTGGTCCAGGGTTTAATAAGTTATAAATAGATATAAGATTGACTAATATGCATCGGGGTCAAATTACCCACCAAATTAAAAAGATTACTGGAGGAAAGGTAACAACACTCTATATACATGCTCTCCAAGAGAGGACATTTTGAAGTTGTTTTGACCTGGCCAGCTAACATCAACCACTACCACTCAGTGTTCTTTCCATCTTATTTTGGGGGTCCCTGGGTAGCCTCTCTGGAGTTGATCACTACCACTGTCTTTATATCTTGACCACCAGACGATCACCACCATTATCAATATCAATATGAGCCTAAATGTCTTTAATTCTTCCACTGAATGTCAGGAACACGCCCGGAGAAATTCTCCAATTTACAAGAGAAGGCAAATTAAATGTGAGCTAAAACCCTGATCAGCCTAGTCCTCCGTTAATATGATTTGGGATTTAGCTCACTCATCTAAAATACTCCCTTAACCTTCTCCTTCCTTATCAGAGCACACAAAGGCACTGGAAAGCACAGCACCTGAATACACAAGATGATTCAGCCCCGGGGGATCGCTCCCACTGCAAGCCTTAATATCCCCCAGCTGGCTTCTACTCAGTGCTAAACGCAAAATGACAATATCACTTGATAGCTCTCTTCCCCAATGAAAGATGTATGGCTTAGAATCTTACTACGTTTATTTATTTTCTGCGTGTGCACATACATGTGTGTGTTTGGAGAGCCTGAACCTGTCACTGTGTGCCTATAGAGGACAGAAGATAGTCTGCAAACTTTCCATCAGCTCTGTGGGACCTGAGGGTTGCTCTCAGATTACCTGAAGGCTTGGTAGCAAGCACCTCTGCCCACTGAGCCATTACATCAGCCCACATATACAACTTTCAATTCCACAGATGCCTCTTCGGTGTCACGAAAGACACAGGCAGTCAAAAGATATTCCCTCATGTCTCAGGAAAACTTGGAGTTAAGACAATGAGACAGTCATTAAGGGTTTAATTCTGGGGCTCTAAGGAAAATTCACACACGACACACGATGCTGCTGCTGAGGCTGGAGGAACTGGAGAAAACAGACACTGAACTGAGACTCAGCTGCTGTTTTTTGTTTGTTTGTTTGTTTATGTTTTTCTTCGTTTTCCAGGTGAGTTTGCTGACTCTTCCCCCTTTATCAACTTTTTCCCTAAAATAAAACTGGCTCTCTCCTGCTTACTGCGTGTAATGTAGACCTGAAGTAGGAAAATAGGTCATAGAATCAGGTCTGGGAGAGCCTTACACAAAGGCTTCAATTTAGCATATGAGAAAGAAAAACAACAACAAGAGTTGGCCAAGTTAAAGACTAGTTCTACCTTCTTGGCCAAACCTGCTAAATCCACCCACGAGTACACAGGGGCCCTGTAAAGGCTCTCGGGTGACCTGTGGTCCATTGCAATACTAAAACACACTTCTGGGTGCAGATTTTAGTTGCTAATGTGGGAGGCGATGTTGCAAAGTAGCTGGCACTATGCAAATGACCCCCAAATCCTGCCCTGAGAGATACAAAAGTCTAAGTTTTTGTGTGGTGTTTGTTGCCTCAGCCAGTTCCCTTACCTTGAAAATGTGCTATCTATTAATAAACAGGCCTTGCTTCGGCGGCTGCCTCTGTGTGTCTCTGCTCAGTTCCTTGCTCAGGGACACAGACACTAGAACCTATCTGATGGTGACCTCCAATATCTGCTAGTATCAAGCCAATCAAACCCCGTTCTTGTGCTCTGTCTGGTGGAAGTTCCTTCTCCTTGCCTGCCTCTGGATTCCCATAGTTACTTCAGTTTCTATGATGAATAAAATAATAAGGACACATCCTGGATCTTTTTGGTTTTGTTTTCGAAACAGGGTGTCTCTGTGAAACAGTTCTGGCTGTCTTGGAACTTGATTTGTAGACCAGGCTGGCCTCAGACTCACAGAGATCCGCCTGCCTTTGCCTCAGGAGTGCTGGGATTGAGGGTGTGCACCATCATGGTCTGGCCACATCCCTGAATCTTAAAGGCTAACTATCTTGCCAGCAAAGGAAGAAAGGAGGCTTGGGGAAGGGGATCTTGAACTGAGATTCGCTGAAGCAACCACATTGTTTGAAGACTCTGCAGCCTGACTGTCTAGAATTCTGATTACAGAGAGATGGGAGTATTACAGTCTGGAGGTCAAAATTGTCCTGGGCTGTCTGTAGTCTCCTCTCAGGGACAGATCCTTGATTTCACCACAGAGGAGGATTTCAGCGCAAGAGTGTGAAGCAGAGCTTAAGTTTCTTATTAAACCAAAAACAAACACACACACACAAGCATTTAAATAGATTTTAAGTGGGAGGTTACAAGACGAGGGGGTGTTCAAGAAGAAAATAAGACATACCTATTAGGTTTGAGCCAGGGCCAATCAGATAACATTTCCTTACAGTCTTATAGATACTAGTGAGCAGCCCACTGGGAATATGTCTAAGAGTCTGTGACAGATTCCCTGTTCCACAAACTCAGAAATGTTAAATCCCAAAGGCAGAGCAGTTATCTCTGCCTCTCTATCTGGGCAGTCATCTCAAATCGATTCTGGGATCCCTCTTACTACAAGAGAAAGCAAAAGTCCTTCTGAGTTTGTAACACAAACTCCTGAAGCATCTGGATTCCAGTTAAATAGCAGACAGGTAGGAGTTTGGAGACTTCAGACTTCAAAGGGATAGGGCACATGGCCTTTCCCATCCAATGAAAGCAATTGTGAAGCTGATCTTGGCTGTCACATTGACATATCTGGGTAGTCTGAAGCTCAGCTAAAACTTTGTCTCCACCAGACTGGCCTTTAGGAATGCCTATGGGTTATTTTTTTGACTGATAATTTATATAGGAGGTCCCGCCCCTGCTGTGGGTGGTAGCATCCCTAGGCAGGTGGTCCTTGGTTGCCTAAGCAAACTGAGCATGAGCCAGAGGTAACAAGGCAGTAAGAAGTGTTCCTTCAAGGACCACTTCTGCCTCTGATAGAGTACCTGAATCCAAAACCTAGTAATGAACTGGTGTTTGGATGTGTAAATCAAACCAAACTCCCACTCCCCATACCAGAGTGCTTGTCATTATGACGTCACAACAGACATCCACCTAGAACAGTAAGATGCCTTTCCTCCATATCCCCTATCCTCTAGGCTCCTCCCACACTTCCACACAGTGAAAGGCACTCCCTATTTTTCCCTTCCTTCTAGCTTCTCCAGGTGATTTAAAATCCCCTCTCCTTGTTGTAGACCCTACCACACTCTCTCCGGCTTTAAATAAATCCTGTAGTATCAAGAAACAATATCTCAGTTTCCTCTATTGTTACTGGGAAATTTGGGGCATCCCTTCGTGGTCTCTAGATGACACCAGAAAAATCAGAGTCTCCTCAGAGGGTTCTTAGTCTCATTAATAGAAGGATTTAAGAACACACTCACAGAGAAGCTTGAAGACCATTTTATTACGGTTGAAAATAAAAACCCCAGGGAAGTCCGCTGTCCATCATGGCAGTGCCTCAAGGGTGATGAGGGAAGAGAGAAGAGGGGAAAGGCTATGCTGCTCCAGTAAAGCTGCGAGGAGATCAGCTACATGGCTCCCACATCAGTTGGTAACTACATCCCATGGACACAGGAAGATGGAATATCGCCACTGTAAACAAATGTAATAGTCTTGTCTGTGAGATCCCCAGCATAGATTCAGGATTGCAGTGAGATCCTCAGTGCAAAAACACAGCTCTCATCTCAAAGAAAATAAGAGATAGCTTATTCTGGAGTCAAATATGAGGAACCATGGTCAAGGAACCAGGTTCATATTATTCCAAATTCTCTGTTCCAATCTACTGACAGTTTCATGACGGTTCTGTAGTAGCAACAAAGAAAGTTAAGACTCAAGACACTTGGAAAGTACGTTGGTGGAAGCATCACGTAGGTGGGTCACAGTAAAGTGGGGACATCTCTGTCGTAGGCCTCAGATGATATTTCGGTGACTTTCTTAGCATTTGGATTGGTGGCTTGCTAAGAAAACATTTTTTAAAGTTTTGCTAATCATAGGATGTTAAATCAGACATAGCAGAGGGCAAAAGAATTGCTTTCAAATGGACGAAAAATAGGCAAAGATAATTTAGCTCTGCTTTGCAATCTTTTAATCCTCCATACTGACGAACTTGAGTCATTTGGCCTTGCAGACTCTGTAGCAGGGGTGGTTCCTTCTTTCTCCACACCCTTGGAAATTTCAGTACACCAGGGCCTCCTGAAGATCATACACATGGGCCTTAAGCATAGTTTACTGTTGTTAACATCCTTCTTTGAAAATGTTCTTCTGTAGAAGAGATATTATCTCTGTGCCAGCACCCTTCACAACATAGATGGTCAATTGTGTTGAAATTCTTGATCTCTGCTAGACTCTGGAGGGCGAGGCTTCTTCCCTTCCTGTGTCTCCATAATGTTCTCCCTTTTCCATCTTGCTTTATTATATAGCAAATATTCTTCAAAAGGTTATATGCCAGTCTAAGAGATGGGTGAGAGGTGGGAGAGCTAGGGAGCAGGCATCTGACTTCTAAGACGATGTGGGAGCCAGGAGTTGCAAGGGGCCAGGGCTACAAACAGAAGAGTAGGACAGACCTCTAGCCCTACAATCTCTAAACTCCTCTGACCAGCATTCCAGAATCTACTAAATGTCTCTTGTTATCTCAAATGTTAAGGACAGAGCAGCGAAAACAAACAAACAAACAAACAAAAACAGAGAAAACAAGTTGGGAGAGGAGAAAAACACAATCAAAATATACAATGAAAAATAACTTTAAAAAATTACGTTCTGTGTTCTGGAACCAGCAATAAGAAACAAAAGAAGGTTAGTGAGTATATTATGTAATCTTTTAAGCAATCCTAAAGGGTTGGGTGAAAAGTAAAGCAGGTAATGTAGGCAAGTAATAATAGTAATAACGGGATGGAAATTTTAATGTGTGCCCATGAGGAGGTACCTCATTAAGAAGCATTAAATTAGTAAAGACCAGAAGGAAGCATGTGATGGGCTGGGTTATCTCTCAATAACCTCAAAACATAGAAAAATGAAAAGTATCAAGACAAGACTGAGCCACTGAGAAGCTACAAAGGAGCCATGTCGTTGGAGAAGGTTAGAACAGGGGAGATGAGGTGCCGGGCTTGCCTGATATTGCTTACATTGCTGACCTTGACCTGGTTTGTTTCCATACACAGACTGCAGACCATTTGGTTGCCAGTTCAGTTTCAGTTCTGCTGAGTATTTTAGATGCATGATTCCCGGTAGTTACTCATGTATTTTAACATAACAAATTGAATGCATTGCAGAGATAAAAATCAAAGAAAGTGTATCAATGTTGAGACCTCGTAAAATATGAGGGACTGAGGCTTTAGCACTTAAGAGTGCACACTGTTCTTGCAGATAACCTGGGTTCAGTTCCCAGCACCCACATGGGGCAGCATAGAGCTACGTATACCCCTAGATCTAGAGGACTCATTGACCTCTATGGTGGACTCTACACACACACACACACACACACACACACACACACACACACACACCTCAAATTAAAAATCTTAAATATGAGAATTTGATTTCTCTTTACTATATAGAGCTACCTAGAAAATCCCAGGACTCTTTTTCTTTGCAACCGAACACTTCCTTCTCTGTGTAACAGAGAGAGAACCAGCCCGGTTGCTTCACCCGGAACAGCTCAAGTATGAGAGTCCCTTAATTCAGTGAATCTTGTTGACTCTCTTCTAAACCTAACAAGCTCCTGCGCCTGAACTTTGGTGATTTCTACACTGACAACTTATTAAATGTTCTCCAGCACTTCTATTCTCTCAACCAGAGCTCCCTACAGACTCTCTCCTATGCAAATTTAATTGGCTGTTAAATTTACAGTAACAAGCATGAAGTGGTAGAAAGGTCATTTGATGAAGGCCAGGTTCCTTCAAGATGTTCCTGAGAAAAGAAACCACACATATTTAAATTATCCATTGCCTTTCTCCACACTCCTCAAATTAGGAAAGAGTTTACTGTATTAGCAAAACTGCTACCAAACTCCTGCGTGATGGTCGGTGGAAAGATACAGGCAGTTTGCCGGAGAACATTGTGTTTTGTTTGCTGTAGAGAAATGGTAAGTTTCCCATCACCATAGTACAAGACGAAGGTCAAATTCTGAGAGCTGTAGTTCCTACACCTTTTGTCCATCTGAATCCCATAAACCCAACTTCTCAATTCAGGGTTATAAAATGAACTCACTGATTTCTGGGTTGTATAGTGGTGGCTTCCGTCAGAGGCAGCACCACCAGGGCACAAAGAATATTAAGAAGTTTATAATAGTAAGAAATAGGGCTCAGAGACCTTGGCTAGTGGGCTGAGAACATAAGAGTTCAATGACAAACATAGCTTATCTACAGCAAAATATAGTGTTTTGTTGTATTTGAAGACCTGAAGTTGAATTATGTCTATATTTCATACCAAAGTATTATCACAAGTGAGTTTTTGTTTATGTAATATATATTTATGCACGTGTGTATTTCTTTTTATTTACATAAATGATGCTATTTGTTTGCCACTTTCTATGCGTCAGCAAGCTCTGATAACCTATCCATGTGGTTACCCATAAAACTGTGCTGTGAGTTTAAGACATGCATGGCACCCTGGGTGCATGTTCAGGTTCTGCCTATCCACTCAGCCAGTGAGAGACTTCCAAACTGCCTCTCCCCACCACCGCATACCACACAGCCATGAGCACCCTTCTATAACACCTCTGTGTTGTATACTTAAAAATAGCAATCCAGAAAACTGACATTTTAGGGAGTCCCATTCTTACTTCTCTCCATCAACACACAGGGAGACAAAGTGCCCTCCTATAGCTTTAGTCTCCTCTTTTCACACCAAATTTGAGGAAGAGGGAACCCTAAATCTCATCCACGTTTTTGTTTGTTTTTCAAGACAGCTTTCTCTGTGTAGCCTAGGCTGTCCCGGAATTCACTTCTCGCTGTGGACCAGGCTGGCCTCAAACTCACAGAGAGCTGCCTGCCTCTACCTCCCAAGGGCTGGGATTAATGGCATGTTCCACCATTTCTTGGCTGAGCAAACCTTAAATTTTAATCCCAATGCTCCTTATCCTGGTTTTCAGCCCTGCTGGAGACTCCCTCCTGAGAGATCACCACTTAGTAAAACCCTTATAGGATAATCACTGATACGATGTGTGGGCAGAACTCAGGCCTGTTGTGTTCACCAGCTTCCCTGAAGACTTTTTCAGGACAGTCAGAAGGAGAAAGATAAGAAGGACTGGCCAAAGCCTGAAGGAAGTGTGAAGGCCTGACCCAGCTCCAGGTGCCCTCAAGAAGCTACAAAGGGAATACCATGGAAGGTAGCAGTGGAGATTTATCATAAGAGTTACTTGGAGTGTGACAGAGAAAGTAAAGATCCCAATTTTGATACACTGGGAATCTTCAGACGTTAGTTAACAAAGCAAGAGCAGATAGACTAATAAGCCCTTGGGCCTTGGAAGGGTCTTTCTCCCCTTAAAGAGGAAGAAGAAGCCAGTGTTCCTGGCCAACAGTTACAACTTCATAACTCTACTTTTATGAAAACTTGATTTCATTATTCTTATTTTTCCTATTTTTTCCCTGTGTGTGTGGTGTAACCAAGGAGAAGCATTTAAGAGCCACTATTATGAACGACAGGTGCAACCTACTATACTGTTTACACTGCATGTAGAGCTTGCCTTGCCACCTTATCTGGAAGGATATCTTCTCAGCTCTTCTCAGTTTTTTTTTCTGAAATGTTTAGTGCAGGGATATTATTGCTATTGTTTTCTTTATGTGAAACATCTGATGCATACTATGTGATCATTAAATTTCTATAATACAAGTGATTCTGTGTGTGGAAGTCATGCTAAGGCAGATAGATTTGTCTCCACTACAAAATGGTTCTTGCAACAAAAACACAGTTGCCTGACTGTGCATTCTGCACCCATGCAAGTTTCTGCAGCTCAGGTATCACCTGTTTAGACCCTTCCTACCCAAGGTTCTACTGGTAACAGAACAGACACTGAGTTACGCTCACCTCTCTTTGGAAAATACACCCCAACTTTGAAAGTATACAGTCCATCTTATGCAGCCTGCAGAAGATTATTACAATCCTAGATTGCAACTTCTTTTTTGAGTCTGGCAATGTATCAAACAGTACACTTTAGAATACAAAAAGTATACTAAACTCAGGTTAAATTACAACAAAAAAATTTATTGGTTCATATCGCTAAAAGCTGATTCAGTTAGAGCTGGATCGCGCAGGGTACTGATGATACTTCAGACACTTTCTTTCCTGCTCATTCCTCTGCCTTCCACATGCTTCCCTGCCTCTATGTGGTGAGCACTTCAGGTTTAAAAAGGATAGCTCTCAGGAGACCTAAAAGCAGCAGGCCTCCTCTTCCTCATTATACTAGAAAAAAAAAATACAAGTCTTCACATTGCTACTAATTTGTTGCCATTGTATTAACTTAAGATACCTGCACTGATGATTTCTCAAAAAAATAGGAAACACCAACCCTCTAGACCCAGCAATACTACTTTTGGGTATATACCCAAAGGATGCTCAATAGTACAAGGACATGTGCTCAACTATGTTCATAGCAACATTATTTGTCATAGACAGAACCTGGAAACAAACTAAATGCCTCTTGACCAAAAAAAATGGATAAGGAAAATGTGGTACATTTAAACAATGGAATACTACACAGCAGAAAAGAAATAATGACATCTTGAAATTTGCAGACAAATGATTGGGTATAGAAAACATCATATTGAATGAGGTAACCCAGACCCAGAAAGACAAATATCATATGTAGTCACTCAATATTGGCTTTTAGACATAAAGCAAAGAAAAACCAGCCTACAAATCACTATCCCAGAGAACCTAGAAAACAGTGAGGACCCTAAGAGAGACATACATGGATTTAATCTACATGGAAAGTAGACGAAGACAAGATCTCCTGAGTAAATTTGGAGCATGGGGATCATGGGAGAGGGTAAAAGGGGAGGAGAGAGGAACGGAGAGGAGAGGAGTGGAGAAAAATATACCTTCCCCAAAGTGAACTAGTGTCACGGCAATGAAACTAGTCTTGGCTTCTAGTTCTAAAGCTATGGGCAGAGGCAGAGTCCAGAAAACACTTAGGTTCAAGCATGGAAACCCGGGGTTCTTGGAAAGAAGTAAAGAGTAATAGAGATCAGAGACAACCATCCTCTGTGGCCTGCACAGGTGTTAATCTCCCGAGGTTGTGTGACTTTGAAAACCTTAGGACCTTTACAAATACACTTATCCATGTTTAAACTCTCTCTTGCTTAACCTGGAAAAAAACAAAGATGCTTAAAAAAAAAAAGCTTTTACCCCACACACATGAAAGGCAGCAGCATTATTCTTTCTAAACAAAGTGGGATTTAAAGATCTCCTCTGGAAGATGATGGATGATGATGAAGAAGCTGGTGGGGCACCGACCCAGAAAGCAATGATTAATCACAGGCTTGCAGGCTCAACTGTCCACAGCGCCAAAGGGCATCATCCTTCTTCCAGTTTCTAAAGAGGTCAAGAGACGCGCTCTGTGGCAGTGAGATATGAATGGAGGGGAATCACTTGACCCTCCTACAGAAGCCATAACTCACGGCCCCACCCCTGGCAAGTTTTCCAAAGGACCTCATTTGAGGGCTGAAGACCAATGCTTCTAGCAAACCTGGACAGGTTCTAAGAAACTGTTTTAGAAAAATCCTGCTTTCTGAAGCTTCAGGTTAGATGCCCATTTAGGATAAATAGGTGGATAGGTCAAGTGAACTGTCATCATCTAAGAAATGACCCATGTTCATAAACTCACGGGGACAGTAAAGCCCATGCTTCTTCTGTTCCACAGGCTGTGGTTAGGGTATTAACTCCATGCCAGCTATAGCCTAGTGGTGGCCAACCCCCCTAGATCCTTAGGAAAGTAAGGTGACAGGATGACAAGTTCTAGGTACCCCTGGACTACAGAGATGTGCACCAAACTTAGTGACACCCTGGCCAGTATTAGCAACTGAGTAACACCCTGACTCAAAGTAAGGCGTGAAAGGGGTCATGGGAAAAAGTTGGCATCTAGCACAGAAGGAGTGCTTACCTAGTCACGGTAAAGTCATGGTTTCAATCTCCAGGACCATACACAGACACACAAGCACAGAGACACACAGACACTCACACACAGACACACAAACACACATAGACACACAGACACTCACACAGAGAAACACAGACACTCACATACAGACACACAAACACACATAGGCACACAAACACTCACACACAGACACATACACACAAACACACACAAATACACACACTATTGTGTGACTTGCTTTGGAACAGCAGTAAGCAAGCCTGACTCCATGACCATCTGAACCATACCTGATTATCACATCTTACCTTTTCTAACTGCTTAGATCGTTTTATTCACCATACGAAAACTCTCAGGTAGCTTCTTGGGGAATACTGGGATGGGTAGACACACGTTCCATCATCCCAGCTGTCTAGGCTTAGGCAAGGACAGATACCCGTCTGAGTGTAGTCGTTGTCATGCAGAGCAGTGGAGAAAGGTTCATAGGGGAGTTACATAGGAGCGAAGTGTGTCACTCCCGAGGACAGTGAGGACTGCATTTGATCTTGACAAGTACTGTGAACCACACCCATGAAAGGTCTCCCTGCTTAACATCACTACAAGGCAACTGTTTCAAAATGAGGTTGAGATGGGACTTTCAATTGAGACACAGTCACTAAAACAAATCTGTTATGATTCCACTTTTACGACATCCTGGACATAGTTGGAAGTCTTAGCAGCAGACGGTAGAGTGGAACTTTGGGGAGTGTGGGGAAGGAGACTGGAGTCCTTGTTTATGCTGTTCGACTGTCAGTTTTCCATGATAGAGAGCTATGGAGATGAAAGGTGGCGATGACCGCAAAATAGATGGAAGCATTTAGCAGCAGGACCTGCACCCTTAAAATACTTAAGATGCAAATTCATTTGTATCTAACCCAATTTAAAACATGGGCCGACACCCAATATTCTGTTGATTTTGTCTGCTGGACCTCATGCCATTGGCAAGTTTTTGAACTTGAGCGCTTCTTCAAGGATGAATACCCACTGAGTGTTTTATGTGCTATGGCCTATAAAATTATAGAATGTGGCTATTTAAATCCCAGTTTAAACTTAGAGGGTAGAGAGTTTTAGTGGTTTGCGACCACTTTTAAAGAAAGCTCAAATGATGGGGCTGGAGAGATGGCTCAGCACTAAGAGCACAGGCTGCTCTTCCAGAGGTCCTAGGTTCAATTCCCCAGCACCCACATGGCCGCTCACAACTTTCTGTAACTTCAGTTCCAGAGGATCTGACACCATCACACAGACATCCATGCAGACAGAATAGTAATGTACATAAAATAAAGTAACAAAATAAAATAAAATAAAAAGCTCGAATGCCTGGTGGGATGCCCAATTTCATTCAAACTGCACCCATTGGCAGTTATCTGACATAGACAGTCACACACATTAACCTTGCTACAAATTCCTAGCTTACCCTAAGCACAAAACCCAAATGAGCTCCCTCAAGTGATCATCAACCTCCTTCCTGCTCTCCATCCAACCTTCCTCCTTTTTCATCAATTAACATTTTGAATGATTCTTTTATCTGACCTTGACAGCAGCTCGGCTTTTATAGCTTGCTGTAGTGATTCTTGGGGTCTCTGCCTTGCAATGACTTGTTAAAATTCTACTGTGGAATTAAAGGTAAAGCTATCATCTTATGATTTCAAATAGGAACACAGAATACAGGTAGAATTGAAACAGGTTGCAGACTCCATTACAAGGCTTAATTCAGAATGGAAGGCTAAGTTTTCTTAAGAATAATACTAATAAAAGTGGTTTTCGGGATAATATACTTAAACTTCTATCAAAAGGATTATGAAAAACAAGGATGAAGACATAATATTTTGAATTCTAAATGTAAAGGAAGATACAAGTTTCACAAAACTAAAGACTGCCATGCTCAAAAAAGGCTCCTGGGGAAAACATCAAATGATAAGAATGGGGGCTTTTTTTCCTTTTTATAATACTAATTAAAATATAGTTCTATCATTTCATTCTTCCCTTTCCTTTTTCCAACCCATCTCATCTGTTCTCTCATTCCCTCTTAAGTTCATGGCTTCTTTTTCTTTATTATTGTTGCATATTCACACCTAAATATGCATAAGTGTAACATGCTGAGTCTATTTAGTGTTTGTTTGTATGTATATGATTTCAAGGATGATCACTTGGTATTGGATAGCCAGTTAGGGGAATCATTCTTAGAAAAGAACAATTATCCCTTTCTGTAGTCTTTCTTTTCCTAGGGCTTTTTCTCTATGGTGAAGCCTCATGATTCCCCCCCACCCCACTCTATGTCCGCATATCTACTGATGCCATTGTTTAGGTCTTGTTTTGGCAGTCATAATGTTGAGATATAGCTTCCCTGTCATTTCTAGGAGACACAATCTTACTGGACTCCCCAGTTCTCTGTCTCCTACAGTGTGTCCACTCCTCTTCTGTTGTGTTCCCTGAGCCTTGGGTGCAGAGACTGCTATAGATCTATCCACTGGGGTTGAGCACCAATGATCAGTTGTTCTCTGCATTTTGTTCTCTTCTATCACAACTTCATATTCATACATGTTGTTAGAAATAATCTTAAGACGAGCCTCTCCGCCAATGCAAATAATTTCAATCAGACCAAATTAAGCAGAATAAAAAATGCCCACGTTTAATAAATGCAGTGCTCCCAAGTGGCCGGGAGCATGGCTAGAGAGATGGATAGAACCACACAAAATCCAAAGACCATGTGTCCTTTTTTGGGCCACAGCCTAAATAGCCTGTGGGAGTGGTCCTAACTCTCCCTGGGGAGGGTAAGCACTTGGAGAGCTTCCTGGAGGTGGAGTCCAGACCAAGGCAACTCCCAGGAGGAGGGGCTTTGAAATGGAGCATTCTGCTCCATTGGTGTCCCAAAGATAAATGGGAGACACTTCCAATCCAAACACTCCAGAATCCTTGGATATAGGAATATCAGGGGGCCGGGGCCTCATTTTTGACCAAACTTCCCACAGTCCTTGGATGTAGGGCTGCCACCTCAAGTCTGGCTACTTCCTGTGGGCATGGGGTAACGTGGGAGAGGGGAGACCTGGGAGTTGGGCTCACACTCATTGAGAGGTGTAGCTGGAGTGGCATCCAGTTTACTATCATCCTGGAGTCCTCAGGCAGCTGCTTTTTAAGGGAGATGAGAAGGCAAGTGGCTAGAAGAAAAAATATTGTTATTATTGGCCTTATAAAATGGGGCTAGCCATGGGAAGTCATTAACTACCACAAAGAATGGAATAGGGAAGTGCCATGGTTGTACAAGTGAGGCTCAGATGTATAATTGGGACACAATAGCAGAAAGAAAAAAAAAAAACAGATTTTAGTTGGTAGATGTCCTTGATCCAAGAGAGTTGGTACCAATGGTGAAGTCCCAAGAGCTGGTGCAGGTGTTTGGCATTGTCTGGAGAGCGCTTTGTGGGTTGGTCTTGGCTCAGGCAGCAGGAGTGACCTGTAAAATATGCTTGAAACTGGCTGGGGTTAAAATAGGCTCTGGCTACTCTTAGGTTTGTTTTTTTAAACCAGACCTGGCTTCTTGATAATGCAGCAGAACTTTTCCAGGAGCCTGTAGGTATCTGTAAGAGCAAAATGCTATTGCTTTAGGTTAAAAGGTATGAGCATTTTAGAAGACAATTAAAGGAAACTGGGGACTCTGAAATTTTAAGATACACCTGAAACCTGTTAGTCCTGGACTATGAAGCCTGTGAAAGAGGCACACCTGTCTGTATCTTTTCAGGAGACTTAACAAATGAAGTAATGAGCTACCAGTACCTTAAGTCATCAGAAGCCATTAGACAGATCTGGGAAGGATAAATGAGCAAAAATGAGACAGCTTTTTTTAGCTATGCAGGCAATTCCTGTCCTTAAAAAACATTAGCCTAGAAGCAGTGCCTGTCGTTAGTTGCTGAGTATAAGAGGCCCAAAGATTTTCCTGTGAGGAGGGAAGATTTCATCTACTGGTCCCAGCAGGATGAGATGATCGATTCCCCAAGTGGCATACAGGAAGCTGATGAAGTGGAAGGCTGCGTTTTGCTGTGTGGGTGGCTTTGCCAAACCCAAGGCAAGCCTCAAGGCAGAAGGTCTTCTGTAACCATGTGTCTTCTTGGAGGAGCTATAGGATACTGCAAGAGCTGGCATGTCTCTGTGTTAGAAGCTCTTTTGTTAAATGCTATACTCTCAGATCTGTAAGGGCACTTGAGAGTCAGGGTACCATTACCTGTTATTTTAAACTGGGCATATAAGCTAAATTTAAATGTATACTTTATCCAACTAGTTACAGTTTACCAATGCTAGTAAATGTAAGAAGATTAAAAGGAATATTTTAATAAGTCAAAGAATACTAGCACATGTGGGTACTCTTACCCAAGATGGCAGTGGGGTCAAAATGGCGGTTACCCATGTGTTTGTATTTTTTAGAGTTGTTTTAATCTGGAGTTATAAGTTTTATTGATCTTAAGACAAGCACACATACATATAAAAATATAAATCAAGCATACTATGGAAGCACACCCACCCAGGTATTTACACAGATATACTGTGAGCACATTATTCTAACAGACAGACAAAAACCTGTGTCAGCTGACCAAATTAAAAATCCCAGCGTAGTTAGGTGGCAGAAGCCAGGAGAGTAGAAGGACCCAGGAAAGAGATTTTTGAAATCCCAGAGTGAGACAAACAGCAAAGAGCTTAGAGAAGCAGGGAGAGGGAGGGGAGAACGGCAGGAACACACATCTAGAAGCATGGGCTCTGGAGCCTTGCTTGCTTTACATCTAGAAGCATGGGCTCTGGAGCCTTGCTTGCTTTACATCTAGAAGCATGGGCTCTGGAGCCTTGCTTGCTTTACATCAAACGTTAGTCCCAAATTAAAAAGTTTTTGTAGAAGGCTGCCCAAGGGCATTTGAGTAATCTGCTTTGAACTGTGGGAACCCATCAGAATTCCATGCCTACTGGAACTCAAGTCTGTTGCGATGTGTCCACCTAACAGGGCCCTTGAGTCAAGATGGGGGTGCATAAGAAATGAGCGGGGATATCTCCAGATCTCATCTGAGCTAAGCCCAGGCTTAGCCGCACGGGTAGGCTTCTGGCGTGGCCATGACTTCAACAGAAAGCCAGAAAAATCTGCACAGGAAAGATGCACAAATGGGCCCTTTGGGAACCTATGGACCATGTACTCCCAAAGGGGAACTCACCAAGTCAAAGCCAATGTTAGCCTGGCAGAGATCGGGTAAGAAAGGTGTTTTCCTGCACGCTGCATGAGGCCAGTGGGAAAAAACAGAGCCCCTCGGTGGAAACCTTCATAATGTTAGGAATATTCTTAAGATGAGCCTCTCTGCCAATGCAAATAATTCCAATCAGACCAAATTAGACTAAAATAAAAAATGCCCACGTTTAATAGATGCAGTGCTCCTGGGTGGCTGGGAGCATGGGGGGGGGGCGGACACGGGGACAGGGGACAACACCACACAAAACCTGAAGACCACGTGTTCTTTTTTTCTTGGCAGCAGCCTGAATAGCTTGTAGGAGTGGTCCTGACCCTCCCTGGGAAGGGTTCAGCGCTTGGCGGGCTTCCTGGAGGTGGAGTATGGACCAAGGCAAGTCCCAGGGGGAGGGGGCTTGAAATGGAGCATCCTGCTTGCTCCATTGGCACTCCATTGGCACCCCAACGATGAATGCCAGGAGCTGGGGTGACACTTCCAACCCAAACACCGATATACATGCATCACACTTTATACATACTTCATATAAACATTCCCTTCTTTCTACCTGTTAAAACATGGTCTTCCTGGGCCCAGTTTTATACCAGTAGCATTAAAATCCGCAGTCTTTCTAAGTTAAAATCTGACTTGAGCCTTTTGTCTAGTGTGTAAGATATTTTATCTCTTGGCCCTTATCCAGCCCCTTCCTTTGTACTGTCCCTCCTGCTGGCCGGGTGAGCAGCAGGCTGCCCTTGATTGTCTCCAAAGCCCAGCTAGTCCTCAGTTTATTAGACTAGGTGATTTTTATGTTGTCAAATGCCATCTGTCCTCATGCTACCCATTTGGTCACTGCCTTTTCCCATAAACTACATTCAGTAAAACAGTGGAGTTACCAGATTGGATCTTGAGTAGGAATTTACTACAGACTTACAGTCTTGGCTTTCCCCTGCATGTTCACAGCCCTGCTCTGCCCTCTAAAACTTGAGGGGAAAATGTGTATCGTTTCTCTCTTGATTAGCACACAGAATGTCTCCAAATCCAAGTGCAAATTGGTGGCCTCAGAAGCGACAACATGCAATTAGAACATGCAATTATATAGCTGCAGTTTTGCATATTCCAAGCGAGCAATTTAAAATGTCAAATAGCGAGTCGTTTCTTTGTACTCCATAAAAGACTCCTCCTGAGTCCCCCAGACAACTCATTTGCAGAATTGCTAGTAAATCAACATAATTTGTTTTCCCCAAGACTTTGTTCTGCCAGGGAAACCACCTTCAAAAATGCTGAAGCTATTCCAATTATATCACATTATTGCATCTCACAATAAGGAACTTCCCTATAATTGGTCATGCAAATGAGAGACAAGAACGCACATATAATTTAGACATAGGGGATTATCCTTGAAATGTAGCCTGACTGTTGCTCCCAAGTTAGTTTAATTTCATCTGTGCTCCCATTGCTTGGTAAAATTCCGTGGACTTGGCAATTCAGCAGATATTAGGTTTCCCAGGGGCACACATTTTGCTTGACTGAATTCCAATATTTAATATATAGTGCACATCAAATATTTGCAGAATTTGCGTGGGACGATATCAGCCTTGTGATGCCTGTGACTGCAGAATAGGAAACGCTTAGCCTTGGCTTTTCGAGAAGCAGCTTTGAAGCAGATGCAGATTCAGATCAATAACACTTAATTTCACACACCTGGCACTGCCAAAGACCATTGTGTCAGAGCCCAAGGCAGGACCTACCATAATGTGCTTTTCTGGAAAGGTCTACCACGAGGCAGCAGAAGCCTCAGCCTTGTGCTCTTGGTGTACAGGTTTGGATATATGTTTGGTCCAGATGCCTGTGAAATCTGTCATTTTCCCTGGCAAAGGAAAACGAAATGAAAGCAAGAAAGCTGGGCAAACACAAAGCTTTCTCAGAACTCTTTGATCCCTTAATTTGCTACCCATACGCGCCACTCCCTTAGGCACAGGATGAGAGGATGGAGCTCTATGCAGTACACAATCACTAGAATACTTTGTACCTATGGAGACTGTTCATGACAATAGCGTTGGCTGTGGATTGATGGCAGGAACACAGCTGTAAGGATGGTGATAGCTCCTGGATGAATCCAGTTTTGAGGTATAAATCTGTATGAATCTTGCCTCCATTATCTATAAAAAGATATGGTGAAGACTTAAACATCTATCTCATGTGACAACCCTAGGCAAGGGTTCTAAGGAGTCAAGTTAAGGTTCTTCCTGAACCTTAACTTTTTTTTTTTTTGAAGTTACACTCCTACTCTTGTGCTCCTTCCTTCTTTTACATGTGATAACCCAGACACAACGCGATGAGGGAGATCCAGTGTGTTTGGATTCTGTATGCTACATAGTGCAGAGTCCAAGAGGGCAGCAGGCAGACCAGACAAATCTGGGTTCAAATCCTGCCTCCAGCCGTCAAACGTAATTTTTGGCAAGCAAATTGCTTTCTTTAAAACTCAATTTCCCTACCTGTAAAGGGAAGATGATTGTGAAGAATTAATGGAGGAATAAATGAGGTGGTCATAGCATGTATGGTCCTCAGAAAATCTCTCACAGACAATGGTGCTGATTACAACTTGTATCTCATCCTTCTAATGGCTCAAATTTAGACTTTTTAAAAAAGTTTAAAACCCCGTCTTTAGAAATTGACTCGTGCATCCCCCGTTACTGCCTAAAATTCCACCACAGGTTGTATGAGCTACACATCCTAATGCTATCTTGTTATTAGAGTTCTATGTTTAACTCCATATCAATTGGTTTATCTCCAAGGGAAACCCACTCCTCCAGTCAATTTGAGTAGAGCTCTGTCCTTGAATTTCTGTTATCACTGGCTTCTTTACACTTCTTCTTCATCCAACTACTCAGGGCAATCTCTAAACGAGCACTCCCACTTGTCAGTCACACTTAGGAGATAGGAAGGTAAAAATAGTGCAGGCTGCCTTCAGAGAGGTGACTGAGAAATGGGCAGAAGGGACACTGGAGAGATGTTATCGGGACATGAAGACTGGTGGATGTGGAAGTGAGGGAGTTAAGTCCACTCCCTTTAGGTCCTCCTCAATTCTTCTAGAAAAACTTTATACAAAAATGATTTAGTCTGCATATTCTGTAAAATATCACAGCATTAACATTATGGGGATATTTGTTGCCATTGCTTAACCTCTGGAAGTTCAGACACATACAAATTTTTCTTGGTAACACATTTTCCACTAGCTAAAAGTGGCAGACACTGATTTAGGGAGAAAAGAGAACAAATACTTTAATCCCAAATTTGCTTAGTCATTTGGTTGGGGACCTTTGAAGACTTTAGGAACGATTCATCATCTCAAAATTATAAGGACCTTTTGAGGTGAGGGCCAGGATTTTGCAGATCAAAAACAAAGATAAAACAGTGTGCGCTGAGTCTGCACAGGAAAGCAGATGGAGCTCACACAGGGGAAGCCAAGGCGCCACAGTTGGGCCAGCTAACTGAAATGGCTCTGCAGGAGCTGATGGGAAAGTTGAGTATGGTGAAATGGCTTGTTTATTACTTCCTCATAAAGTGTACTTGAATGGGTTGGAGACCTAGATTCAGGTAAAGTGGACAGCGGGGAGGGAACTTTTGTTTCAGAATATCAGTGACCTCCATGTGATATGTAGAAGAATCAAACTAGATCCAAATCTATCACCAAGCACAAAAGTCAATTCCAAGTGGATCAAAGACCTTAGCATAAAGCCAGCCACACTGAACCTCATAGAAGAGAAAATGGGAAGTACATTTGAACACATTAGAACAGGAGACCACTTCCTAAATATAACCCCAGTAGCACAGACACTGAGAGAAACAATTAATAAATGGGACCTGCTGAAACTGAAAAGCTTCTGTGAAAAACAAAGGACATGGTCAACAAAACAAAATGTCAGCCTACAGAATGGGAAAAAAATCTTCATCAACCCCACATCAGACAGAGATCTGATCTCGAAAATATACAAAGAACTCAATGGAGGAATCTAAGATGGCTGAAAGACACCTAAGGAAATGTTCAACATCCTTATTCGTCAGAGAAATGCAAATCAAAACAAACTCTGAGATTCCAACTTACACCTGTAAGAATAGCCAAGATTAAAAACACTGATGACAACTTATGCTGGAGAGGTTGTGGAGTAAAGGGAACATTCCTGCATTGCTGGTGGGAGTGCAAGCTGGTACAGTCCCTTTGGATATCAATATGACGATTTCTCAGAAAATTAGGAAACAACCTTCCCCAAGACCCAGCAATACCACTTTTGGGTATATATCCAAAGGATGTTCAATCGTGCCACAAGGACATGTGCTCAACTATGTTCATAGCAGCATTGTTTGTCATAGCCAGAACCTGGAAACAACCTAAATGACCCTCAACTGAAGAATGGATAAGGAAAATGTGGTACATTTACACAATGGAGTACCACACAGCAGGAAAAAAATGACATCTTGAAATTTGCAGGCAAATGGATGGTGCTAGAAAACATCATATTGAGTGAAGTAACCCAGACCCAAAAAGACAATTATTGTATGTACTCACTCATAAGTGGTTTTTAAACATAAAGCAAAGAAATCTAGCCTACAAATCACAATTCCAGAGAACCTAGACAAAAATGAGGACCCTAAGAGAGACATACATATATCTAATCTACGTGGGAAGTATAGATCTCCCGAGTAACTTGGAAGCACAGGGACTATGGGAGGGGAATGAAGGGGAGGGGAGAGGCAGGGAGGAGAACAAAGAAAAATATATAGCTCAATACAATCAATTTTTTAAAAAGAGAAAAAATGTCTTCATGGTAATAGAAAACGTGAAATGAACAGAAAAGGGGGATTACTGGGAGGGAACAAATCTACAAGAGACGGGTAGGAAATGAAGTATAGAACTAGGTCTTTGGGGAAGGTCAACAAAACCAAGTATGGGGTAATCCTACAATGAGATCTATTATTTTGTATGCGAATTTTTAAAAGTCAATTTAAAAATTGCTTTGCCCTTGGACTGGGTAACAGTTTTAGGAAATGTGTTTTCCATGCACAGGAGGACAGGAGCTCAACAGCCTGGACCAGTGTCTAAGGACACTGCAAGAGAAGCCCAGCCAGGCGCAACAGAGAGAAGCGTGGCCAGCGAAGGACCAGACCTGTGAACATTTGACTCCTCGGGAATCAGGAGTAGGGTCAGAAAGTATCTGGCTCACGTGAACTACAGATTTCACTTATCTGGTATCAAAGGAATTCAGTAACTCTGAAGCGCCAGAGAACTTAGGAAAATAGTTACGCTGAGAAGCTTCATACAGAGGGAAATAAAGTAGGTTTGAAAGAGATCAAAGTGCACCCCACTATGTACTCAACCAACTCCACCAGAGACAGTGGAAGCAAAGACTCAAAAATTTCCAAGTGTTTGAAAGTCAATCCTTCTCCATCTTGAGGCATCATATAGGCACAACTGAAGGATGCTCAGGCAAGCTTGCCAGAGGAGGTCAGAGGTCTCTGTCTGGGGTTCTTCTGATTTATTTCCCTTTATCAACAAGGTCCCTTTGAGATGTATGATGACTTTCCATTCCCAGAAAAGTCCATTAAAGAACTGACAAATACAAATGATCTCTGGCTGCTGCTAAATGTGTAGCAGGATGGGAAATCCCAGCTTCATTTTTTTTTTTTTTTTTAGATCCCAGAAAGCCCTGAGCTGGAACTGATCTGAATACATCCTCCTTGAAGACTAGCTTAGAAAGTACCAGAAGGATCCATGCAAATTTCTTCAGAAATTTGCCCTACCCAGCTATGACACCTGTGACATATGACAACAGCCAGCATAACATGATAACGTTATGGATACAGTAGTGCCATCCATACCCTGGTGGTAACCAACAACTCTCTAATTGGATTTAAGACCCCACTCATCAGCAAGGAAACCATGACTGATACTGGAAACTTAGCCAACTACCCAGGCTAGTGACGTCACGGGTCTTGGAAGAGAACCTCCAACTACCTACCACTTTATTAAACCATTGCCAACTACATTCTAAATATTTGTCCTTTTACTCACAGATAAGTGTAGTCCTCACCCATCATCAAAGAAATTTCTTTTCAAAAGAAGACTGTTACACAAAATCACAACCAATCAAAATGTAAAATTGTGAGCCCAGTGCCAATGGATACATCCACAAGACAACTCCTGCCCCTAAGGTTTTGGGAAACACTGATGAAGAGGGAATGGAAATATTTTAAGAGCCCAGGGATCAAGGATATTGCTGTGTGAGACTGTGTATCTCCACGAAGACAAAAGCTGAACCCACAAGCTCTCATCATCAATGTGACTGCCTAAATAGCCATGAACTGAACAAGGACAACAACACACATACTAAAGTAGATGGATGGAAGACCACCAGACCTCCGCCTTACACACAGAACTACAGGAAACTCAGCAAAGAGTGGGAGAAATAGTCTTTACCAGGGAAGAACACGCCAGTTGGTTATCCAGCAACAAATGGTCAGCCCTATGAACACAGACACAAATAACATTATATAGAGTGAGCAGATTAGATTTAGGAGTGTGTGTGTGTGTGTGTGTGTGTGTGTGTGCAGTGTGTGTGTGTGTGTACTATATATGCAATAACTACATATGCAATAAGAAGAGTTCATGATATTGAAGGAGCAAGGATTTGGAGGGAAGAAAGAGAAGGGGGAAATGATATAATTACATTATAATCTCAAAAATAAAAACCAACTATCTCTTGCAGAAATTCTAACCCAGTTCTCACTGCAACCCTTCATGAAGATGAAAGGCCACCAGTCAGCATTCTCTTGACACTTCTTTACTGTCACAAAAACAGGATCATTAAGCTCCCACGCTTATCTTCTCATCCAGGCTGTACATAATTAAATTTGCCCCACAGGGCTATCCTTCCAGCTCTTTCCTTTGAGAATGTCTACCAGCCTGGCCTCTTTGGTTTTCTGTGTGTTGTAATTTTAAACAAAAATGCAGTCTAGAAGCAATGAGTTTGAGACCAATGAAAGGTATATTAAAAACATACAGTGGTTTGCATATCATAATTATGATACGAATTTTAAAAACTTCTACAAAGCATTATTTGTCAATATTCAGCATAGAATTCTACAGCTAGTATATGAGTCTGCTATGTGCTGAGACATTTAAAATTGCAATTCCATTGAACACTGTTCTGAAATATAAAAAGCTTCCTAAATATTCACTGTCACTGTTGGTTTTAATTTATTTATTTATATATTAAAGATTTCTGTCTCTTCCCCACCGCCGCCTCCCCTTTCCCTCCCCCTTCCCCAATCAAGTGTCACTGTTGTTACCTGTTATTTGCTAGAGCTGGTCTCAGACTTCAATGAGAGACACAGAAAGGTACCTCTGATGCAGACAGCAGAGCCACTGTCCGCCAAGCTACTCTTGCTCTGTTGGCCACTGAGGACTTTTACCCGCCTGATCTGAGGGCATTTGAGAATCACTGACATTAGCTTCATTAGCTTCGTAGCTTCCAATCTGCCTTCCCAACAGGGAGGCTTCCTTTCCTTTCACCACATTGCCCTCTTTGCACTCTGTCCCCACCTACAAGTCTTCATTCTTATCCTTTTGCCCATTCCTCTTTCAGTGCTTGCAGACCTTAACTGTTAGGTTGCACAGAGTACCAGTGAGCTCTCTAATCTCCTGGTTGAGCTCTACCATGGACTTCTCCGGTTTTAATGACTAACTATAAACCAAGGAGCTCTGATGCAGACCTCCAAGTCACAATTTTACTTGAAGCTCCACAGAAAGTGAGGCACACATGTCCCAGTTATACATCTATCTCTCTATCTATCTATCTATCTATCTATCTATCTATCTATCTATCTATCTATTATGTATACAGTATTGTGTCTGCCTGCAGGCCAGAAGAGGGCACCAGATCTCATTACAGATGATTGTAAGTATTTTATCAAGTAATTTTGCATGCATGCTCATGAGGGAAACTGGTCTGTGCTTCTCTTTCTCTGTTGAATCTTTGTGTGACTTGGGTATCAGAGTGATTGTGCCCTCATAAAATGAACTGGGCAATTCCTTCTGTTTCTGTTTTGTGGAATAATTTGAGGAGTATTGGTACTAGGTCTTTTTTGAAAGTCTTGTAGAAATCTGTGCTAAAACCATCTGGCTCTAGGCTCTTTTTGGTTGTGAGACTTTTAATGACTCTATTTCTTTGGGGATTGTAGATCTATTTAGATTGTTTCTCTGATCTTGATTTAATTTTAGTAAGTGGTGTCTATCAAGAAAGTTTTCCTGTTCTTTTTAGATTTTCAAATTTTGTGGAATACAGGTTTTGTGAAATACAACCTAATGGTTTTTTTTTAATTTCCTTGGTATCTGTTGTTATGTCTCTCTTTTCATTTCTGATTGTGCTAATTTGTATAGTCTATCCGTGCCTCTTTGGAAAAGGAGTTGTCTATATTTATCATGTTTATTTTCTCAAAGAACCAACTCTTGGTTTCATTGAATTTTTTTGTATTGTTCTCTTTGTTTGTTTCTATTTGTTGATCTCAGCCCTCATTTTGATTATTTCCTGCCTTCTACTTCTCTTTGCTGTGTTTGTTTCTTTTTGTTCTAGAATTTTCAGGTATTAAGTTGCTACTATGAGATCTTTGCAATTTCTTTATGGAAGTACTTAGTGCTATGAAATTTCTTCTTAACACTGTTTTCATTGTGTTCCATAAGTTTGAGTATGTAGTGTATTCACTTTCATTGAATTCTAGGAAGCCTAATTTCTTTCCTCATTGCTGCCATCACACAGTAGTTCTTCAGTAGGGAGCTGTTCAGTTTTCATGAGTTTGTAGGCTATTTGTTGTTTCTGTTGTTATTGAAATCCAGCTTTAACCCAAGGTGGTCTGATAGAATACAGGGTATTAGTTCAGTTTTCTTATGCCTGTTGAGACTTGTTTTGTGATGTGCTTTTTCACCTTTTGGTTGAATTTTTAATCTCTTCACCTCTGATAACTCTGGAATAATTATATTAATAATAATAATAAAACATTTAATGAATATTAATAGTTTCTATTTTCTGGCACCTGGGTGCTCTTTTTCTCATTTTTATCAAAAAAATCTCACTACAATTCTATGAAGTTTATACAATTAACCTCATTTTATATATATATTAGACAAAGGAAGGTTGGAAAATTTAGATAAATAACTTATTGGTTATTTATTTATTAACCTGTTGATTAGAAAGATGTAGGGTTGAACTGGAATATAGCTCAGAGGTAGATGGTTAGGACCTAGCATACACAAAACACTGCATTTGATTCTCATTTATTCTACACCACACAGACACACACAGCTACTAGGCTAATATTTAAGCCCACATCTATCTTATTCAACTCTATTTTACAACTATTATGCTCCTAAATATATCTCAATGAAAAGAGATAAGAATAAATAAGTAATCATGTCACATAAAATAATAAGAGCCATTAAATTTAAATAATGTATAATACAACCTGTAAAAAAATTGTTGTAGAAAGTTGTCCTCCAGTATAAGGGCCACTTTCATCTTAATCAGAATAGCACTGATTACTGGAAAGACATGAAGCAAGATGAAGCCTGTTGATGTTCTCCATAGGGTTCTGTCCGGAGAGGGTCCTTGGGCTCTCAGGTTACCTTCTAATCACTTTCTCCCTCCTGCACATTCTTTCGTCCCTCCTAAATGCATATAATTCTACCCAAGATGCTTGTGGTCTCAGACGTCGTTAAAATACACAGAATGTAGAACATTAAGGAGAACTTCAGCTATACAGTTATGGGGATGTCATGATGGAGTGAGACTTTTTGACAATGTGGCTGTTGGAAAAGAGGGCTCAAGCTATTATAACCCTTTCCCCATTTGATTAGTAAGCCAAATCAACCCCTTGTGTCAGTAAGCTAGACTGAAGTGGAATGCTTCTCTGGTCTGTTGTTGGTGTCCTACCTGGGATGAGCTGATGCTTACTTATGTCTCCCAGATATTTAGTCCTCCTCTATCTTATCAGAATGATTTATTTATAGAATATCTCTCAGGAAAATTTTCATGCCAGAAGGTAAAATTAACACTTAAATTAATTGCATAACACTATCTCAAGAGTTATTAGAGCATGCAAGTGATTTAGTGTTTATATAATTGTACTTATGGAAAAAAAACCCTTCAAGCAGAAAAAGAAAAAATAGAAAATCAATAACAAAAATACAAATGGAGCTACACAATAGTGTTGCACACCTTTAATTCCAGCACTCATAAAGCAGCGGCAGGCAGATCTCTGTGAGTTCAAGGCCAGCCTGGTCTACAAAGAGAAACCCTGTCTCAAAAAACCAAGAGAGAGAGAGGGAGAGAGAGGGAGAGAGAGAGAGAGAGAGAGAGAGAGAGAGAGAGAGAGATTCAAATGGAAAGTTTAAGGCATAAGCACACCTTGGGAGGAATATTTAACCAAACAGGAACCAATAATGCATCATTAAAGATAAGAAACAAACTCCTATTTAGGGCTACTCACTAGACTATATATGTACAAAATTCATATTATCCATTATAAATGTGGAGAAACATCTCAGAGGCCCAGAGTAGGTTGTTACGCTAACATACTGTATAAACTGAACTCTCATGATAGAAATAAGCACAGATCTGGCTGTGCCCAAACCAACAACAGCTAAGAGGCACCACTCATTACCATAGACATATAAATTTTGTGTTATAATCTAAAAACTCAATGAGATTCACAATCAAACTCTCCATTTCTATCCTATGCATTTGGGTAAGAAACAAGTGAAGCTTTTAAAAGGTTTAATGGTAAGAAAGTAGCCATACCCGAGTCTTTAAAAAGACTTACTGGTATAGTAGATTGCCAGAAAAGTCACATGACTTTTGGAAAGACTGGGAATAAAGCATGACCAAATCCCAAAATCCATCTTCAGAATACTAACCTGCAGCAACTGAAACCATGGCTCTTGCATAGCAATAAAGATCATAAGAAAACAGAGAATACATACAGCAATTTAATATATTCAAAACTAAATGACCTTTCAAGTAACGCACAAACACGGTACATGTAATAGGCCTTGAGAAAGACTCATCTACTAAGTGTGCCGCTGACTTAGTCAGTAAAACTATCAAGCTGTGTGTGGGCTTTTTTTTTTTTAATGAAAAACTTATTGCTGAATGTTCTCCTGCTTATCATTTAAGCTTTTAGATTGTGTGTGTGTGTGTATGTGTGTGTGTGTGTGTGTGTGTGTGCTTGAACTTGGTTACTTAGGTCTACCAATTCACTCATTCATCTAAACTGTCTGGTGTGTTGATGTGTGGTTTTCATAATAGTTCATATAATCCTTTGTACTTCCATGGTATCTCTTTTCTCCATCTGATTTTATTTTAGCTTTTGCTCACAGTCTGACAAACAACTTATTGGAATTGTTTCTAAAAACAAACAAACAAACAAAAACTCATGCCACATACCCAGTGCTGATTTCCTCATCTCGCCTTGCTTATTGGCTCTTGACCTTTGTCCTTCTGCTGATTTTGAGTTTAGCTTGCTTTTGTTTTTCTAGACGTTTCATCTCCAACACTGCCTCATTGAAGATCTTTGAGTTTTAAGTTGATTGGTTTCTTATGAAGGATATTGCAGCGGACG
The DNA here is from genome assembly GCF_014885135.2 of Alexandromys fortis. Taxonomy (NCBI): domain Eukaryota; kingdom Metazoa; phylum Chordata; class Mammalia; order Rodentia; family Cricetidae; genus Alexandromys; species Alexandromys fortis. The sequence goes on from NW_026067946.1 coordinate 9,636,471, forward strand.
AGAAGAAGAATGGCAAAGGGTGATGTATGGAGGGAGAGAGGCAGAGTTCCTGTGCTCTTCCTGACTGAGGCACTCTCACAGACATCATAGTTCCCTTTCATACCTTCAGATGCAGGCATTTACTGCTGGAAGTGTCCCTCTCGGAACAGCTCTTGCTCTGTCCTGTAGGCTTCCCACTTTCATCTGTCCCACAAAAATTAATCTCTCTTTTAATGTCTCCAGTGACTCCTTCGTTATTGAGGAGCATTTTGCTGCTATTAATTCATAATTTGTTCTCTGATACCACTAATATCTTGTCATCTTATCCTACCATCTTCTGTTAGATTTCTTGATGTTTCGATATACATTTTCTTTATCACCTTTGAAGGGGAAAGTTTGTCCCATGAAAATTCTTCTCTTTCTGGGGTTATCTTCTCCCCATATGGGTTACTATTCTGCCTTTTGATGCTCACTTCATCCTGTAATATTTCATCTTTCTTTGCATGCATAAAGCATCTAAAACATCTTGCGCACAGTCTTGAATACTCAACAGATATTTGTTGAATTAACAGATTAATAGCTTCACAATAATTATACTATTTAACATAGTTTAATGCTCACCTTTTTCATGGTGTATGAACAGATAATATTAAAGAAAAAAGGAGATCTATAACACATATTAAAATATAAATATCATAAATTATTTTCTAATAATAGATACCAGGAAACATTCCACAGATGCAAACGTCAAAGTAAATGACAGTGAATATTTCCACGCAAAGAAAGACTGTGTGATCCTACTTTATCAATGAGAATTTTAGACTTGCCATGAAAACAGTTAAGTTCGCTTGTGGTCTTCACTCCTCTCCCCTCCTCTCCTCTCCTCTCCTCTCCTCTCCTCTCCTCTCCTCTCCTCTCCTCTCCTCTCCTCTCCTCTCCTCTCCTCAAAATCCAATACCCAAATCTCACCCCCAACTTTGTAGCAGAGCTCCTGGTGTGGCCTCCCCCTCTTCTCTCCCATTTCTAACAGATCACACAGATGTCCTCCTCCCACCTCCCTCCTCACTCACACTATTAACCCCTTCTCCAAATCCAGCAAGCATTCCCTGGGAACCTGCCAGAGAAGCAAGGAAACCAGCAAAACAGGTCTGCTAGCTTCAGATTTTCACTCTCCCTCCTCTCCTCCAATTCCAATTCCTGAGTCTCATCCCCAGGTCTGTAACTTCACCATTCTCTATCCCCAGTCCCATGGATTAAGTAGAACACCCTGCTCTCTTTCCTCCTGTAGACCCATTCAGCTCCCTCCCCAGCACATCCCCATTCCTTAGTATCATTTCCAAATACCTAAAAGCATATTTTACTTGGAACCTCCAGTGACCACACGAAGCAAGATCCCAGAATAATTCCCTACCAAGAATAACACAACCACCATACCCTCCTAAGAACAAGAGAGTGTAACAGAAAGCAAGGAGCTAAATACCCACCAGAAAGGCCAGTTATCAATGTCTAGAATTACAATCATTCCAAACCCAGATGCACAGACACCAGTGTAAAAACACAAACAGTAACATCCAAGAAAATATGTTCCCACTAGAGCCCAACAACATACCAAAGTAGGTTCTGAGAATTGCAACATAGCTGAATAACAAGACAAAGACCGTAAAATAGCCTTTATGAATATGTTAAAATCTTTAAAGAAGATATTAATAAATTTGTTACAGAAATAAATCTATGAAAACACAAACAGTGGAAGAAAATGAATCAAACATCTTGAGATATGAAAGTGGAAATTAAATCAATAAAGAAAACCCAGACAAAGGAAAATATGGAAATTAAAAGTTTAGGAATGCAAACAGGAACCACAGTGGGAAACCTCTTCAACAGATTAGAAGGGATGGAAGAGAGAATTTCAGGCACTAAAGACACAATAGAAAAAAATGATTTCTCAGTGGGAAAAAAATGTTAAATCTTAAAAAAACTAGAATAAAGCATCCCAAAAATTTAGGAACTATGACAGAACCAAATCTAAGAATAACAGGAATAGAGGAGGAAGAAGAAACTCCAGATAATAGGCACAGAAAACATTTTCAACATGTAGATAAAACCCATACCTGACACTGATTGGGTGACCAAGAAGCAGGGACTAGATAGTCCTGGGATCTACAGTAAAACCAAATACTACTGTTCTACTAAAAGAACATGGCAATAAAATGACTCCTAATGAAATTCTTCCTTACTCAGATCAGTGCCTTGATCAGCCATCATCATAGAACCTTACTCCAGCAGCAGATGGGAACAAATACAGACACCCACAGACAGACATGCAGGGAGTGAGAGACCTTGCAACACCTATCCTTAAACAGAATGTCTCCATTAAATCTTTCCCCTCAGTGTTCAGGGGACCCTGGGAAAGAATGGGTGGAAAGAGTATAAAAGCTAGAGGAAATAAAGAACACCAAGAAAACAACGCCTTCTACATAGAGCGGGACTGGTGCACATGTGAACTCAGAAAGATCATAGCAGCAAGAACAGGGCCAGTGTGGATCTGCACCAGGTACTGTGTGTATACAATATGGCTCCCAATTTGTTCTTTTTATGGGATTCCTGAGTGTGTGACCAAGTGGGTCTTTGCATCTTTATCTGTTTTGGTTTTTGTGCCTTTTCTTGAGTACTTTTCCTTCTGTTTGCTTTGTTCTAGTCCAGTGTTTTATCTTATTCTATTTTATTATTATTATTATCTTGTGGATTAATATCCCTTATAAGCCTATTTGTTTTCTACTAAGAGAAGAAAATAGTTGAATACACATAGACAGAACGGTAGAGGAACTCAGAGGAATAGAAAGAGTGGAAACCATCATCAAGATATATTATATGAGAAGAATTCTACCTTCAATAAAAGACTAAATAAATAAATAAATAAATAAAATTTAGAGGTCAGCCTGGTCTACAGATTGAGTTCCCAGACAAGTTCCAAAACTAAACAGAGAAATCCTGTCTCAAAAAAACAAAAATCAAAAAGAAAAATTTAAGACCTTAAGCATAGAAACAGGAAGAAAATAGTGGCTACCAGGGATCAAGTAGTGGTTCTCAACCTTCCTAACACTGTGACTCTTTAATACAACTCTTCATGCTGTGGTGACTCCAACCATACAGTTATTTTTGTTGCTACTTCATGATTGTAATTTTGCTTTCTTCTATGAATTACAATGTGCCGCGCACCTTACCCCCGTGTCTGCGCTTTGTGCGCTAGAATCCAGTTCGCGAGCTTCGGGCAAGGGGCTGGAGGTTGAGAATACAGATAGACGCAGAGACAGACCGACACGCAGACCTTTTAACACTGATACCAAAGCCCCAAGAATGCCCCCTTATTTTGTTCAGTGGCAGATTATATAGAGATAGCCACGCCCCAGCCAAACCCACCAGAAACCACTCTCCTGCCAACAGGAACTCCTGAAGGTCTGTCTCATGCTCAGAGCAGCTGTAGGCACTCAGATCAGGGGAAAACAAGTTGTTTACAAGAAATTCAGGATCTGGGGTCTCATTGCTCCCAACACAATGTAAATATGTGTGTTTTCCCATGGTCGTACAGGACTCCAGTGAAATGATCATTCAATCCCCCCAAGGGGGTCGTGACCCACAGGTTGAAAACCACTTTATTAGACAATAAGCCAAGGATCAAGAGTGGATGAATACTAGTTAATGATGCGAACTTTACATTTACATAGGGAAAACGTTCTGAAGTTCTTTTGTACAACAGAGTGATTACAGTTAATAAAAAAGCACAGTGTTACCTGGGTCATGGTAGCACACACCTTTAATGACAGCACTTGGGAGGCAGAGGCAGGCAGGTCTCTGTGAGTTCGAGGCCAGCCTGGTCTATAAAGCAAGTTCCAGGACAGCCAGAGATACACAGAGAAACCCGGTCTCAACCACCCCCCCAAAAAAAAAACATACACAGTATTCTAAACTTACTACAATATGAATGAACTTTGAAAACTTTATGCTAAGTGAAATAAAACAGATGCAAAAGGGCAAATATATGATCTCTGTGTTTGAGTTACTAACAATGCTAAGCCTTGTAAAGATAGATAAAGACCAGGGGCGATAAGAAGAGAGAATGGACAGCTATTCAATAGATAGAGTCTCCGTGTGTGGGGGATGATAAAGAGTTCTGGAAGCAGAGGTGATGATAAGATGGCACATTAATGTGAATGTCCTGGAAGTAGCTGAAATACATTTTTAAAAGTGGCTGGAAAAATAAATGAATTATGTATTTGAAAATTACTAAGAATAAAAGTAACTTATGTGTATCAGTTTCTTCCAGATTTTTCTTGTAAATTTTCCCAGAGGAAAAAAAAAAGTCAAAGCTTTCTTACCCACTGCTCCCGTCTTGCAGCTTTGGAGAACTACCATAGCCAGGACAAAGGAACACTAGAGCATTCGACCCAGATCTTCACCCCTGGAGGATATAAAGTTCTGGGGATGTTGGCACTGGCAGTTCCCAACTATTGAGAGTTTTCTCCAATCAAAGACAGCTCCACATCTAGCTCGCATGGTACTAGGTAGCGATATGCAAGCTTTCCAGGAAACAAGCAACCCACAGTCATACCTCATTGCAATGTCTATGACCCACATGACACAAAACCCCTAAAGGTACAATAGTAGCACTCAGACCTTGGTGGCAACAAACAGCTCTCTAAGTGGCCTTAATGTCTACTAATCATGCCTGGTACCGGAAGCCTGGCGGTTCACCCTGGTAGAGTGAGGTCATGGACCTTAGAGGAGAACCTACTGCTCCCACATCACTAAACCAGCATAACTCCAAACTGAACTCTAAATAGTCAGAGTTCTATCCACAGACAAGTGTAGTCCTCACCTCTCATCAAAGGGCCATCTCTCTGCAATAGGAGACTATTATAGGAAGCTGCAACTGGTCAAAATTCAGAAAACAAGTGATAATGGGTTGACTTGCCCCAATATACGTTTACAACACAACTCCTTCACCTAAGGCTTAAAGAACATTGCAGAAGAGGGGGAAGAAAGCATTTAAGAACCAGAAGACCAGAAAAGTTGCTGTGAGATTGTGTCTTTTATAAAAAAAAAAAAAATGGGAAGCTTCACCCATGATACTTCAACAATATGGCTGCCTAAATAAGACCTGAACAAGAATGTCAGAAATAGACATCCTACATGGAAGGGGAAATCTTATGGAGCCTCATCCCTAGACAAAGAACTGTAGGCAACTAAGAAATTCTGAAAGTGGAACAAATAGTTCCCTGAGACGAACCACTAATTGACTATACCAAGTAATCAGTCCTGAAATCATACTCCTAAAGTAACATTAAATGGACTGAGTAGGTTATATTTACATATTTGAACAAACTGCATTAAAATGTGTGTGCATGTGTGTGTAACAATAATAACTAAGGAAAAAGAGGCCATAATTTTGAGAGGGAGCAGAGGTAGGGGGTTACCTGTAAGGGACTGGGAGGAACAAACAAAAGAAGAAAATGACAAAATTGTATTTTAAGTTAAATACATTTATAAACTCTCTTTAAATAGAAAAGAAAAAAAGACAGTGACTTCATCTGATCTTGGGTGACACATCCTTCCTGTTTGGGAAGCCTAAATCTACTGACTAATCACAAGAGGATGAGGGTTGTGCTTGCTGTCTTGTGGAGTAGCATCTCATCTTCAGAACTTCACCTGAAACAAGAGGATGAGCTTTAGATTTCTCCACCTACATAATCCCTACCCTTCCCTCATCTTGGGAACACCAGTAGCACTCCATAGTAAATCTGCTACGTGCTAGCGTATCTCCCAGAGTCCAACGGGGTATTAATGGGGAATTCAATCTGTAGTACCAGTGCAAAGTCCCAAGGTTTTTGGTACTATCTTCTCAAAATAGCATCCTTGTCCTATGCTTCCATGGAGAATGAACACCTTCCCGCACGGAGAGATGAAGTCGCCTCCCGATCAATGAATGTTTAAGCCATCGGAGAAGAGGTAGACAAGCACACAGACCTTACAGTGCTTTGCTGTGAGTTTCACAACCTTCATCCTAAGCAAGGAAGTAGTAGAGAAACTTTCTATTCCTTCTTCCACTTTATGCATCACACCAAGCGCGTGTTGCCCAGTGCATAAGATGGTTTCAAATACAATCTTGCTATAAACACGCAAAAAGCCTTAGAGGTGAGCGATCCACTATAAAAACTAAGAGTGAAGCCCTCCCACCCGCGATTGATAATATTATCTAACTGCTTTGCATTTATGTAGCCACAGGGAGCAAAGGGGTTTTAAAGACCTTAGAAAGTGGAAATCATCCTAATTTCCTGCCAATGGCACCCAAACACCCATTTTAAAAAAAAAAAATCAGTTGTCAGAGACAGGAAGTTGCACTGGAATTGTCCTGTTACTGAATATGCTAGCTAGGAGTGACTGTTTAAATCCCTTTCTAGGAATCTGTGTTATCAGGTTTCAGTGGCATTGGATTTGTGTATTTATCTGGAAACCAGAGGTGATTTCTGTCAATGCTTTGTTGAAGTCACATTTTAATTAGAAGCCGGAAGGGGACCTCTTATCAGGCCTGAGCATTCATCTGAGTCATCGGTGAATATACTTTCCTCCCGCAAGAGGATTTGTACTTTTCTTTTTCAGTGGCAACAGAGCAATCTCAGACTAGACTCATTTTATTTTCTAATGTATTTCTCACAATGGAGGATAAAATCGTAGGTAGCAGAATGCATTGCCATCTCTACAAAAGTTAACAGCTAATTAGGCAATTCAAATATTAGAAAATTTAAGATGAGTTTGATTTGTTGGAACATCTTTTCATTAGATATTATCTAAATAAAGAACACCAACCCAATTAAGATAATTTATCATAATGGCAGCACCTCTATTTATTCTATCACTTGAGTAAAGAATTTAACATTTAAAACCTCATTGTCAAATAACAGACAAAATATTTTTCATATTTTCTTACAGATTAAGCAAATTTGTGTAAGTATAAAAATAGACAATATTACCCTGGCGATGGTGGCATATGCCTTTAATCCCAGCATTGGGAGGCAGAGGCAGGCGAATCTCTATGAGTTCGAGGCCAGCCTGGTCTACAAGAGCTAGTTCCGGGACCGGCACCAAAGTTACAGAGAAACCCTGTCTCGAAAAACCAAAAAAAAAAAAAAAAAAAAGACAATATTATGCTTCCAAAAAACTATTCTTATTGCTAAATACCCACTTTTATTGTCTCAACTCCTGAAATCTTGGTTAAGTTTCTAGATATTGAATTACAAAAGGATACATCTGTATTTGTATGATGTTATTTGAACCATTACCTTACAATTCATATCTTAAAATTTTTCAATGAATGGAAATTCTCAATACTCAGCTGTCCAACTTTCATTTAAACAAATAATGGAGAAAGCCACCTTGAGCTCACCTGAGAATCTCACACAAGAGCTCATACACTCCCACAGTAGAGCAGAAACTTGAGAGCCCAGAACATAGCTTTCTTGGAATAGACTCTCGGTTGTATAGCAGTTATGATTAACTATGCCTAACATCTTAGGAGAAACTATCATTTAGCCTTAAATTAAAGATAAACTACTCCACCATGTAAATGGACCATATCTCATTATCCATCCATCAGCTGATGGATATGTAGGTTGTTTCCAATTTCTGACTTGTGAATAGAACAACAGCAAACATGGTGAACAAGTATTTCTGTAGCAAAATGTAGCCTTTTGGGCATATGACCATGAATGGTAAAGCTGGATCATACGTTAAACCTACTTCATTTTTTGAGGAATCACCACACTGATTTCCATAGTGGTTAAGACAGTCTGAATTCCAATCAGCAATGAATGAGTGTTCCCTTTCCCCTGCTTATCTGTCAGCATCTGCTGTCATTTGTTTTATTAATCTTAGACAATCTGACTGGAGAAAGGTAAAATCCAAAAGTAGCTTTAATTTACATTTCCCTGACGGCTAAAGATGTTATACATACATACATACGTGTGTGTGTGTGTGTGTGTGTGTGTGTGTGTGTGTGTGTGTGAATGTATTTCTTGGCCACTTGAGTCTTATCTTTAAGAACTCCTTTTTTTTTCAAAATTATAAATAAATAAATGTATAAGTTTGAAAAGGCAAAAACGACATAATGCTTCAGATCAATGATTTTTGGAAAGATGTTTTTAAAGTGAGGAATAGTAGAGTTTTAGAGCCTATTGTTTGTATACAGTCTTGTGCATTAACCTACTATATACACCATCCTGTACATTAGCCTACTGTGTACACCATCTGTGCATTAACCTACTGTGTACACCATCTGTGCATTAACCTATTGTGTACAGCATCCTGTGCATTAACCTACTGTATACACTATCTGTGCATTAACCTACTGTGTACACCATCCTGTGCATTAACCTACTGTATACACTATCTGTGCCATTAACCTACTGTGTACACCATCCTGTGCATTAACCTACTGTATACACTATCTGTGCCATTAACCTACTGTGTACACCATCCTGTGCATTAAACAACAAAATAATGCTTCTGTTTCTACAGCTGAGAAGCTTCTAATATCAAACTGCTGGTTCTAAATAGGGTATACTGTCATGTGTTCTGTAACTTGCTGTCACTACAACATTTCATGCTCCTTCTCCCCCCACCCCCTTTCCATCACCAGTCTGGGTAGGTTGTGTTTCTGTCCTGCCTTTCTAAGGTTCCAGTCTGGTTCGTCAAACAGCCACTGACTAAACAAGAACGTCTTAAGCATCCTTTCCTTGTGCCCTGTGCTATGATGGTTATTTTTAGAGATGGCAGATGATGAGAAGAACACCATCTACTTCTGTGGGAAAACTGCAGTGTAGTCAAGGTACCAAGGACCAATTATAAACAGCATCAACCATTTACCAGTGCACATTAGACCAAGTATTTTATCTGTACTCCATTCCTCCATCATATAAATCATAAGTATTATATAGGTATATGCATGTGTTTATGTTTGTATGTGCTTGTATGTGTATATGTGAATATGTGAATATTAGATACTATTAAAAAAGTCTTTGCAGAGTGATGATATAGATATTTTAAACAGAAAATTTAACATCTCTTTTCCAAAATATTTATTGAGTAAGGGTGCTTAAATAATGAGATATTCACTTCTCAGATAATATATAATGCTTTAATAATGTTTATAACAAAAATACCAATCTGATACATTTTATGAGTATGTAAATCAATTTCTCTAAAACCATTTAATCTGAAAAAATTAAGATGATTTCTAGCTACTGGTTATTTTGTATGGGGAAGTTTAAATGATAAACTGAAGGCAAATCTAATAAGGAAGAGTGAATTCCTACTCAATATTAATTTCCCTTTTCTTTCTGCCTGAGAAATTTGACATTTCATTATCTTGCATAGAGGAATGCCAGGACTAAATTTAGGTAATCCAATTCCATTGATTCCTAATAGAAAGCATTAACATAGTAAAGGAAAAAAAATCAAGACTTACCCAATTCATCACAATAGTTCAAAGCCATGAGCACATCACAAGGAAATAATCCATAAGGTCCTTTCTTACACCAAAAATGATAGTTTAATTTGTTAAATCTCCCTTCATGTCATGAGGCAATTGATTCTCGTATCAAAGTAAAGCTGCCAGATGATGAACACCATGTAGTCCAGGATGGCCTTCCATCTGCAGCAATCCTCTTGTCTCACCCTCCCAAACGCTGGGAATTATAGATGCGAACCATGAAGGAATAATGACTCAAAGCAAAGAGCCTCAAAGAGGCCAAAAAACTGTTTCAGCGTACTCATCAGAACACCTGCCTGACAAAAAGTTAAGCCTCGTAATGAGAATATCTGCTGGCATTGCTGAGCTTGGAAACTACAAAGAACTACTACAGATAAAACTTCCCTCCCAAAAGTTCTTTCTTCTGCCCTTTAAAGCCCCAAGCTCCCATGCCTGTGTATACAGTCTCCACTCCACAGAGAGACTGCTGTCCTTCGATTGTTATGATGACAGGACAGCTCTGCTTCTGTAGAGGTCTGCCATCTCTTTCTTTAATTCCCATATCACTTTGATCAATCCAGATCTAGCAAACTATGGCTACAGGCAACTCAGACATCACTCTTAAACTCTCATGTTTTAAGACTGGCCTTGTTATATTCACAGAAGATCTTAAAAGAGATGAAAATCCATGATCAGGAAATTTCCTAGAGAGCTTCAGTTGTAAGCTGGGAAGGATCCCAGATAGAGGCTGAAAGGTAGGTGTCACCACTTCAGAGACAATGGGACACAGGACTTGGGAGAATGGAGGCAATGAATGAGGTGGACTGAAGCCTCACACAATAGCCAACTTTATTTAGAGCAGCAGACAACTTATGCTCTGGGGGTGCGGAGAATTCACATGTGCACCTGAGTTCAAGCACCAAATAAACTTTTGCAAATGAACGCATAAAAATTCTGGAATTCTTGGAGCTCTTGGGTTTCCTGTACATAGAAAATCTTCACCTCAAGAAGCATCAATGTGTTGGGCAATCACACAGTTTTTAGACCTACGTAAGAAGAAACTCCATTATGTGTGCTTGTTCTTTTGTGCCATCTATGCTATGACGTGAAACGAGAAGGTCACCATCAGAAATGGCTGGTGTAGCTCACATCATCTGGAAGAGATTAAGCAGGCTCCCAAGTGCATGGTGTATTCCTCAAGATTATATGGCGAAAAATAACTCAAAAATACTGCTGAAAAATCCTCTTTTAATAATAAAATTAATTGACAGAGTGAGATCCAGCCCACTGTGGGCAACACCATTCCCTAGCAAAGAGTCTTAAACTATGTAAAACAGAGAAATTAGGCTGAGCACAAGCGAGCAAATACAAATGCATTCATTTCTCTCTGTTCTTGATTGTGGATGTGATATGACTAGCTGAAGTTCCCACCTTGACTTTACTACAATATTTGGCCTACTATAACCTGGAAATGTAAGTTCAAATAAAACTCCTTTTCTCAAAAAACAGAACAACAACAACAACAAGCCTCTTTTAATGCAGCTTGTATCAATACTGATGTAAAAGCTTGGTTTGGTGAGAGTTCCTCTTCTTTTTCCCGGAGACCTGGGAAGCATATGGTTTCTGTTCCTAGTCTTATCTGTCATTCAAATCAGAGAAAAATCCGCAGGTGCTTTTAATACTGCAGACAGGAAACATGACTCTACCACAAGTGAGACAGAAGAAAGCAATACAGAATTCTCTTGCTATTCAGTCTATAGCTAACAGTTCAGGAAAAATCCAAACCTTCATCAGAAATTTGAGCAGGAAGGCCAGGAAAAAATAACTATTCCATCAAGTCCTTGAGCCATCATTACGTCGACAATATTTGAGCTATTCTGTATTGGCTCTTATTGGCTCCGCTATAAATAGAGAGCTGAATGCAAATAAATAATTGACTTTTCCAAGATCTGCTTTCTAAAAGAAGGTGGGTCTGTAACCCATATTCTACAATGTTGATTCAGACCTAAATTAGGTTTCAGGCAGACTGAAGCAGGGAAGGCTGACAGAGGAAGGCGGAGAGGAGTGGACTGGCAGACATCAGTTTTGACAGGAGACATAAATAAGAGAAGAGATGGGACATTGGGAAAGCATTGCAAAAGAAACACGCCTCACAGGCCAGCTTGACAGCTAGCAGCCCTGGATCTTGGTGAAAAGGGGAAGAGAAGCTTCTACTCTATTCTAACCGCTGACCAGTATCATGATCTCCAGGACCAAGTGAGAACAGGTGCCCCATGGGCTGGTGGGAAGCTGCCCTCACCTCTCTAAGGTCAGGTCCATAACAGAGGAATGGGGTGGTGGAGTACCAACATCAGAACTTCCACTGGCTGCTTAGATCCCTTCTCCACATCAAGTGTTCAGAAGTAAAGGGAAAAAATGGGACATAGTCCACACCCATTGGCCCTAACACTCCCTTCTTCCACAAGAAAAGGCTGTTTTTGAGGTCCAGAGAACACTCCAGGCTTGGGATTTGGGGTTTAAAGAGCTTTCAGTAGGCATGGGTGGAATCACTATGGTGCAACCCATTAATGCTTGCAGTTGAAAATGTATTAATGATTATAATAATAGGAGGCTGGAAAGACAGCTCAGAGGTTAAGAGCACTGGTTGCTCTTCCAGAGGTCCTAAGTTCAATTCCCAACAACCACATGGTGACTCACAACCATCTATAATGAGATCTGGTGCTCTCTTCTGGCAGGGAGGTATACATGCAGGCAGAACTCTATATATAATTAATAAATAAATCCTATTTATTGATTTTTAATGAGCTCTACGTTTTTCTATGCTCCCCTCCCTGCCTCTCCCCTCCCTTTTCAATCCTTCCCCAAGGTCCCCATGCTCCCAATTTACTTAGGAGATCTTGTCTTTTTCTACTTCCCATGTAGATTAGATCTACATAAGTATTTCTTAGGGTCATCATTGTTGTCTAAGTTCTCTGGGATTGTGGCCTGTAGGCTGGTTTTCTTTCTTTTATGTGTAAAACCACCTATGAGTGAGTACATGTGATAAATGTCTTTCTGTTTCTGGGTTACCTCACTCAAAATAATGTTTTCTAGTTCCATCCATTTTCCTGCAAAATTCAAGATGGTTTTTTTCTGCTGTGTAGTACTCCATTGAGTAAATGTACCACATTTTCCTTATCCATTCTTCGGTTGAGGGGCATTTAGGTTGTTTCCAGGTTCTGACTATGACAAACAATGCTGCTATGAACATAGTTGAGCACATGTCCTTGTGGCACGATTGAGCATCCTTTGGATATATACCCAAAAGTGGTATTGCTGGGTCTTGAGGAAGGTTGTNGCATCCTTTGGATATATACCCAAAAGTGATATTACTGGGTCTTTTTTTTTTTTTGTGAGACAGGGTTTCTCTGTAGCTTTGGTGCCTGTCCCGGAACTAGCGCTTATAGACCAGGCTGGCCTCGAACTCCCAGAGATCCGCCTGCCTCTGCCTCCCGAGTGGTGGGATTAAAGGCGTGCGCCACCACCGCCTGGCATTACTGGGTCTTGAGGAAGGTTGTTTCCTAATTTTCTGAGAAATTGCCACACTGACATCCAAAGGGGCTGTACCAGCTTGCATTCCCACCAGCAATGCAGAAGTGTTTCCTTTCCCCCACAACCTCTCTAGCATAAGTTGTCATCAGTGTTTTTGATCTTGGTCATTCTTACAGGTGTAAAATGGAATCTCAGAGTTGTTTTGATTTGCAAAAAAAAAAAAATCTTTTTAAAAATAATCAGGGTCACATGTCTGTCTATAACTGGTGTTCAGATAGCTCTACAGGTGTGAGAGGTGCTACTTAAGAAGCTATAGTGATGATGGGCTGAGAATTGGCTTCGTGATTAATAGCACGTGCTCTCCTTGCAGAAGACCGGAGTAACTCATTCCCAGCAGCCATGGTCAGGTAGCTCACGACTGCCTGCAACTCTTAGCTGCAAAAGGTCTGATGCCCCCTTCTGACTTCTGAAGGCACTCACACACATACACATATGCATAGAGACACATAGTAAAAACATACCTTAAAAAAAAAGAAACTATGGCTATCAGCTTATCAGCAGTCTCACATTTTAGGATTGCAGTGTGACTCCCGGGGGCTCTGAGAGCTTGGAATCTCAGTGATTTGGCAAAGATGGAGCTCCTTCATGCTGCAGCATTTATACGCACTTAGGAAAAGAATCCTTCCCCGCTAACAGAGTTGAATATGTCCCACAGACACCATATTGCCACTCATTGCTTTAGAAAATATCCTGCATTGGGTTTTTAATTACTCCGCAAATCCCTTACTCTGTCTGTTAATTTCTTCTGTACTTTAAGCCTAAACTTAAATCACTGAGCATTAAAACTCATGAGCTGAAGTCAGTCTTCCCAGAATTTTATAAAATGAGATGCTAATGTAGTTAATGAAACGTAAACAGCTTTAAAACATATCTGCACTTTAACATTACAAAACAGGAATTGCTTAAAATCCCCCTGCTGTGTTCTCTGTAAGCTCTCAGTTTTCATATCCATCCTCATTTAAGCCCCATTCCATGAGTTTGTTCTTTAAAATTACCCAATTCTTCATACTTCCTCCATGTTATTCGAGTACAGCACCCATATTATGTTTTCTAAGGGAATAGAAATGATATATCCAGTTCATTTTAAATATATATTCAGTTATATATACTTATATGTTATATATTCAGTTTTATATGCATGTAAAAATTTACATATTATATATAAACATAATATATAAGTATATTATACAAATACAATATACATTATATATGACTTATTAGATTGCATC
>NW_026067946.1:9655134-9761460 GCF_014885135.2 Alexandromys fortis
AAAAAAAAAGTCAACATAATGATGCCTAACAATACTCTGCTATACTCACAGACTGGTGACTACTCCAATTGTCATCAGTGAGCCTTCATTCAGTAACTAATGGAAACAGATGCAGATACCCACAGCCAAACTGTAGGCTGACCTCGGGGAATTCTGTTGAAGAGCAGGAGGAAAGACTGTTGAGCCAGAGGAGCCAAGGACATCACAAGAAACCCGACAGAATCAACCATCCTGAGCTCATAAGAGTTCCCAAAGTCTGAACTAACAACTAGATCCTCTACATGTGACCTACCTAGGCACTCTACATATATGTGACTGTTGTGTAACTTGGTCTACATGAGGAAGTCCTAACAGCAGGAGCAGAGGCTGAACCTAATGCCTTGGTTGGCTTTGTTGATACCCATGGGAGGCCTGTCCCTTTCAGAACAAACAGAAGAAAAGTGGATTAAGTGCAAAGGGGAGATGGAGGGGGGGGGAGGACAGGAGGATAGGATGGAGGGAAAACTTTAGTCAGGATGTAAAATTAAATGAAATATATATATACACATATATATATATATATTTAATTAACTGTAAAAGAAAAGAAAAATCCCTCACCATAGTGCCTATCAGCTTGTCTTAGTTGATTCCAAATATAGTCATGCTGACAACCAAAATTACTTATGACAAGTTTGTTCCATGTGGCATAGAACCACATCTCCTTTGTCATGCTAGCTTCCACAACCCATCCCTACTTCTTTCCTACCTCCCCAAATCCTTCTCCTATGAAATAATACAGGGACAAGCTTCCCGCCTTGGTTATTGGTCTGAGAGTCCTTATTTCTTATCCACTATTGAGGCATACCTTCCCTGTTCACAATTTCAGTGTTCTAGGTAGGGAGGGTTGGGTTTCTCTCCAACATTTCACATGATTTTATTGCATTTTCTCCTTTGCATAGCTTCTGATGACAAGTTTGATTTAATTCTCACACTTGCTTCTTGATGGGTAAGACTCTCCCTGTCACAGATCCATTAAAGATTTTCTCTTTCTTTGATGTTCTGTAATTTGAGCATAATAGATCTAGGTATCATTTTTTTTTTTTAGTATTTGTCCTGCTCTTTATTCTCTAAGCTTTCCGATATGTAGCTTGGCTTTGCAAAATGTTCATCCACTATTACTTTATATAACTCGTTCCTGTCTTCATTGCTAGTGTTCTCATTCTATGTATGTGATACCTTCTGTAATTATTTCATAGTGCTTGAATACCCTGTTATTTAAAAATTATTCTTATTGTTCTCTATTTTCAAGTTTTAGAATTGGAAAGGGAAGCAAAATATGTTTCTAAGAAAGTGGTTCTCAAACTTCCTAATGTTGTGACCCTTTAATACAATCCCTCATGTTGTGGAGCTGCCCAGCCAGAAAATTATCTCATTACTACCTTATAACTGTAATTTTGCTATTGTTATGAATCATAATGTAAATGTCTGATATACAGAATATCTGATATACAACCTCCTCGAAGACATTGTGACCCACAGTTTAAGAACTGCTTTTGTAAGAGATTAGGCCAAGACAAAAACCTAAAATTCAACCATGCTAGTGTTCTTCTTGCTCATTATATCTGGGTTTGCTTGAATAACACTGAAGTAAACAATGACTAAAGATAAGGGCATTCTATGAAAATGACTTCAGAAGCCTCACCTCTGTTGACTCTATCATTATCGTGGACTAATTCCTAAACTACCCAACCTCAAGGTCATTACCCTTGCTCTTCTCTCCAAAATAATCTTTCCTGAACCTGCATACCTTTTTGTGTGTATGTGTGTTATTTGTGTATTAATTTCTTTTCTACAACCTACATTGTCTCTAGGCCTCAGGAAGACAAAAACAATTCTTTTCTATGCAACACTAAAGGATTCTCAGTATTTGAAATATAAAAACCCGTAAGTAATGTGTCAGCTTGTCTGAATTGATAAAATTTCTTGTTCCTTTTACAGAATTATGGAGTGGGTCATGGGACAAAGTCCACAATCCAATCTGACTAAAGACTGGAAAGAGGTTCAGGAGATGATAAGAATGGGTAGAAAGCAAACTGGGTCTTTGAACTTAAAATATACTGAATAGGAAGAAAATGGAAAGAGTATACGTACTTCTGTAGACATAGTCACAGTTGTTTCATTAGTCACTCTGTTGCTATGACCAAAAGAAGGTTAAGGAAGAAAGGCTTTATTTTAATTTGTAATCCTAAGGAATAGTCTATGTTGGTGGGGAAGCAGGCTTGGTGGCCTGAAGCTTACTGATTCCACTTTCATCTCTACACAGGAAGCAAAGAGAAAGAACAGAAAGTGAGGTGAGGCTATAAAATCTCAAAGCCTATCCTCATTGACATACTTCCTCCAGCAAGACTGCATCTCCTAAAGAGTCTGTATCTTTCCCAACAGGGGACGAAGTGTTCAGACACATTAGCCTATAGCCTACGTTTCTCATGCAAACCACCACTTAATCCTCTGGGTGTAAAGAGAAGGATTGATGTAATCATATCAAGTTCCTATATGGTGGTTATTGTTTATCACAATATCTCTTGCTTCTTGTGTTCCTTGATCTCTTCTCTTTTCTGTTAGTCACGTATCTCAGAGTATTTCTTCTCTGGGTACCTTCCTATCTTACTTCATCTGCTCTAGAGCCACCCCACCCTCCTGGAATGTTCATCACAGCTGGATCCTTTCAGTTCTCTGCCATTTGCTGTCTACGCATCCCAGTTGATTTCCAATGTCACTATTTGCTTTTTTTCCAAACACTTATTAGCGTTATTATGAATGTTTTGAGGTATTTTTGGTATTGCTATTTGGTTTGGTTTCGGTAGTTTTTTTATTGTTTTGTTTGCTTGTTTGTTTGTTTTTAAGCAGAATTTCATTTTGTGGCACATATAGGTCTGAAATTTATGACTGGCTCTTAGCTCCTTGCCTCAGCCTCACAAATCATGGGATTATAGGTGTGTGTCAGCACTCCGGCCTCCTTTTAGTGGGTCTTTCAGTTATGCTAGAGCTTAGCCAAAGCTGGTTGCTTCAACATTGCAAATAAGACTTTGGGTGATTGTTCATTTAACCAATTGTCTCTATCATATAGTGCTCACTTTGGAGGCTGCTTGATTGCACTTCCTGCCTACTCAAGTAATATTAACGCCCTTCTTAGGCCTTCGATGGGGTTGAAGATTTGATAATCATAGTTACCACCCTCTTATAATTTAGCCAAGCCTATTTCCAATGCAAGATCTAGACTCTTTGGAATAGAATGTTTATTAAAACATTTATCATGTGTTCCTTGCTTAATATTGTTATGTTGTTTGTAATTTTATACTTGATATTTGTTCGTGTAAAGTTTTGTATTGAGTTTGAATCACTCTTGTTTAGACAAAAGGGGAAGGTGATGGAGCAGCCTTGTTAGCCAATTATCTTTAACAGGTGGGTTTAAGTTAAGGTGTGACTTTCTGGGACTGGGAGAAAAGGGGTGCACAGCCTGGGTACACTATCTCTGTGTGATTCCTGTAGGGTACAGCTGAGCTTTGACTTCTCGTTCCTGTTTCATGAGATTTCTTCTTATAATAAATAAAAATATAATTGTTTTATCCTTTAGCTAGCCTGGTTATTTCCCAAATCATGATAATTTTTACAACATGGCTTATTTGTTTTAAATCTATTACTTTTTAATATTTATTTTATTATCTTTACACCTTTAATCCATGACTGTCTGTACTCTGTCTCTTTAAAGACTTTACCATTTAAAAAAAAAACATTTACTTCTTTTTATAACTGTCTATATTCTTTTTCTTTTCTTTCCCAAGCCTACATACATTTATCCAACACTGTGACCCATTTAGAGGTCTTTTACATCTGAATTTGTCTTTATTGGGTATCTGTAATTATTTTTTGACCAGAAGTGCTTCTTAAAATGCTAAACCCTTCTTATGAACTTAAGCGGTGTCATTGCTAGGGGAAATACGGCACTGCCTGCTTGCCCCGCCCAGTCCAGCATGGTGGAGCTGTTTGCTGTCTCTGAGAGCCATGCCCACAGTCCCATATGTAGGCACACCCCCAGTCCATATTGCCATTAAGCAAGTTGTAGCACTCTGTTCACAAACCCCATTTAAATGCTCCATAGCTGGACCTCCAGAAAGAGTCAGAGTTTGGGCTGGCAGCATGGACTGGAAAGCCCAGCATTTCAAAACCATGACTTTTTTTTCTGCTACCACTGAATCAGGAAAACCTCTCTTAAAGGAGCCACAGCATGTCACCAGCAAGCAAAGCCTATTTGGGAAAATAAATGCGTCTAAACTTTGTTTTTTTTAATGTCTAGGATTCCTTTTCAAGCCCTCTGAGGTTTTATGTGGATTTAGATAATGCACATTAGAGAGCCAATTTGTTGAAAGGAGAGATGCTTGTTTGTTCCTGACTGCTCAGTCCTGAAATAATCACACAGAAACTATATTATTTAAAACACTGCTTGGCCCATTAGCCCTAGCTTCTTATTGGGTAAATTTTGCATATTAATTTAACCCATTTCTATTAATTTGTGTATTGCCATGAGGCTGTGGCTTACCAGGTAAAGTTTTGCATTTGTCTCCAGCGGGGCTACATGACTTCTCTTGACTCTGCCTTCTTCCTCCCAAAATTCAGTTTAGTTTTCCCCCAGCTAGCTCTGTTATTCCCTATCAGGCCAAGCCAGTTTTTTTATTTATTAATGGTAATCACAGCATACAGAGGGGAATCCCACATCAAGTATATTCTTTAATATATTCAAGTACTAAAAGACTAGATATTGTAACTGTAATTCTTACTTGATAACCATTTTGTTATATCCACTTTTATAATGTTAAAGTAAAAATGTTCCTTCTGATTAGACAGAAAAGGAAAAATTATGTGGGATGTATTTCTATATGCTGTGAATATGTATTGCTTTCATTAGTTGATAAATAAAACTGTTTTGGCTTATGACAAGGCAGGATAGAGCCAGGTGGGAAATCCAAACAGAGATACAGTAAAAGAACAGAGTCTGAAAGACACAAGCAGTCACTGAAGGAGCAATATTCCAGAGCACCACTGGTAAGCCACAGGCCACATGGCAATACACAGATTAACAAAAATTGGTTAATTTAAAATGTAAGAGCTAACTAGTAATGAGCCTGAGCCATTGGCTAAACATTTTTTAAGTAATATTAAGCCCCTGAATGATTATTAAAAAATGGCTGTGGGGCTGGGTGGGACAGAAAAGCTTCTGGTTACACAGAGTAGCTTATATATGGCATTAATTGACCACAATTGTTGGATTAATTGTAGAGTAAATCCACATAAGCAAAACATTAACCACAGAATGGATTATTTGAGACACATCTTCGTACACATTCACATGTGACCAATGTTGCCCGAGGTGTTTATGTGAGTCAAGTTGTCCCAGCACAAGTGTCAGCTCTACCACTCTGATATAGAG
Source organism: Alexandromys fortis (assembly GCF_014885135.2). Lineage (NCBI taxonomy): Eukaryota > Metazoa > Chordata > Mammalia > Rodentia > Cricetidae > Alexandromys > Alexandromys fortis. The sequence goes on from NW_026067946.1 coordinate 9,660,599, forward strand.
CAAGATGGAAAGCTTAACCAAACACACTGACATCACTCTCAGTTTGCCAGACAAAGCAGTCAGCTTATACACATGGGATGGCTTTCTGTTTACAGTTGCATTGGATTTGGAGTTGGGGTTTTTTTTGTAATAAATTTTTGGTAATGATCTCACACATAAAAACATCTCACACCTAAATTAAAGTAGCCATCCAAACACTTGTCAGGTACTAAACTCTACACATCTCAGTGAATGTCCATTCAGAATGACTGTTATGAAATACACGTAGCCTTGTTTGGGCTTTTAAACTTTCATTATCAGTTAAATTTTTCTCACTTATCTACCAAAATAGAAATTATGACAGAATTAAAAGAAAAACAATTAGCTGTATATCCTCTTTCACAGCTGATGTCCTTTTGTCCATGTTCCAACCTTCCTTGTGACCTAATATTACCCTTTCTTGATCTCCTTTACACACAGAGCTGTTTCCATATATTCATGTACAATTTGTAAGTTAGGACCTACATCTGGGAGAAAATATGAAGGTTTTTTTTTTTTTTAAATCTGAGTTTGGTTCACCTTACTTAATACTATACATTGTAACTTGATTTATCTTCCTGAAAATGTTAGTGATTTTTCCTTGTGGTTGAACAATATTCCAGTTTGTATATTGCCACATTTCCATTATCCATTCATCTGTTGATGGGCATCTGTGTTGGTTCCATTAACTTGCTATCTAACAGAGTAACACTATACACTAATGTACATATATCTCTGTGGTAGCATATGGAGTTACTTGAATATATGCTCAGGAATGGATTAGTTGGGTCATGTGGAAGTCCTATTTTTTACTTTTTGAGGAAGCTCAAAACTGATTTTCATAAAGGTTGTATTAATTTCCACTTTCATCAGCAGTGAATAAAGGCTCCTCTTTCCTTACATCCTCTCTGACATTTTCTGTCAGATGTCTTGATGATAACCATTCTTACTGACATAAGATGGTACTCTAAGTAGCTGTGATTTGCATTCCCCTGATAACTAGGGTTGTTGTATGCTTTTTAAAATTGATATTGGCCATTTGTGTTTGTCTTTTGTAAACTGTCTATTCATCTCATTGTCCCATTTGCTGATTGGCAGTTTTAATCCCTTGGTATTAAATTCTGTAGTTCTTTATACACTCTGATTAGCCTCTGTTTGAAGCATAACTAGAAAAGGATTCATTTTAAAAAATTTAATAGGAGCGGATAAAGACAAAGGAAGATAAGAGAGAAACTAACAACATTAGAGATGAAGAAGTGCTATTATAATGAAATCTAGAGAGTGCTTTGAAAACCTATACACTAAAAAATATATAAATAAAAATATAAATATATAAAAGTTCTAAAATCATATGAACTGCCAAAATTAAAGTCAGAAGACAGATCATTACAAGCAATGAGATCAAAGATTTACTCAAAAGCCCCCATCCAAGAAAAGCCCAAATTTGGAAGGATTCTCAGCTAAATTCTGTAAGTCTTTCAAGGAAGAATGAATACCAACTCTTCTTAATTTGTCCCACAAAATAGAACTGGAAGAAATACTACCAAATTCCTCTTATGAAGCAGGTAACATTTTGGTATCACACCACATAAAAAATACAACAAATAAAGAAAACTAAAGATCAATTTATTTGGTGAACATAGATGCAAAAGTTCTCAATCAAATAATTTCAAACTGAATTCCAGAACACATTAAGAGGATCATATATATGTTCAAGTGGGCTTCACCCTGGAGAGGCAAGGTTGACTCAATATATGTAAATCAATAAATACAATGTATGATATAAACAGACAAGGGTAGAACAGCGTAATCATCTCAACTGATGCCAGAAAAGGCACTTTACAAAGTTCAACATAAAAGTCCTGGAAACATTAGGAGTAGATGCATCATACCAGAAAATAATAAAGGCTGAATAAAACAAAACTGTGGCTGTCATTATGCCAAAATGGAGGCAAACTGAGAGAATTAACTCTAAAGTCAATGGGGAGACAAGGATGTCTACTCCTCCTTTTATTTAATAAATTATTCAAAGTCTTCGTTCTAGCTTTTCGATAACAGAAAGACATAAAGCAGATAAAAATAGGAAAGGAAGAAGTCAAAAATTATACAACTCAATGAACGACTACACAGTTGGAATAGCTATTCAGATAGAAGAAGTGGGGTTTCACACATTGAATTTTACACTTTTACTATCAAATTTATTTTTATGTATAGTCTTAGAATCTGGTTAATTTTGATGTGTGATATTTTATTTACAACATTTTAATAATAAAGTTGGAACAAACAAAAAAGGAGCCAAACTATCCCTATCTGCAGATAAAATTTCATACTTAAAATCCTCTAAGGTCCTTTAGAGTTTACTAGAGAATTCTTAGACCTGATACATACTTACACAAGTTGTAGGATGCAAAGAAATATTAAAAAATACAGTAGCACCCTTATATGCAAACATTGTACTCTTAGACAAAAAAAAAAAAACAGAGAAAACACCCTATTTGTAATAGCTCCCTTCAAAACTAAGTATGTAGTAATACACTTAATCACAGAAGTGAAAGACCTCTGCAATGAAAACTTTAAGACACTGAAAAGGGAACTTAATGGAAGTCCTAAACCATGGGAAAGATCATCCATGTTCCTGGCCTGGCAGAACTAATATTCTGAAAATGATTATACCACTAAAATTAATATACGATTTAATTTCTGATGTTATATATCAGAATCAAAATTCTGATGTTATATTTCACAATTTTTTTAAAAAATGAAAAATATCTATAAGAAACCTCAAAAAACCACAAATAGCCAAAGCAATCCTACCTGAAGAGTTGGCAGTATCACAATATCAATGCACAAATTATACTACAGAAACAGAGTGATAAACACAGCCTGGAGTCAGCATAAAAATCAACAGGTAGACCAGTAGAACAGAAGAGACAACCTGGCAGTAAAGACACAAAGTTGTGGCTACCCAATTTTGGCAAAGTAGGCAAAAACATGAAGTGGAAAAAGAATAGATTATTCAACAAATTGCGCTAACAAAACTTGATCTTCTTGCAGAAGAATAAAGTCTGATTCATATCTTTTATCTTGCACAAAAAAATCAATTTGAAATGTACCAAGATCTTAATTTGAAACCTAGAAGTACTGTGTGAAACTACAAAGAATCCCCCTCAAGACATTAAGATTGGTTAAAAAAAAAAAAACAACTTTCTAAATATAACTTCAGTAGCACAGAATCTAGACCTGAGTGAGTATCAGCATTGTGACATGAAATTTAAAATGTTATACACAGCATTACAGTAACTTTTTCAAGTAAATGTTTTATAAGTCATTTCTACCAAGCTGAGTTTATAAAGAAATAGAATTCATTATTTTCTAATCCTAGAAATACCATGTTCTACAGAGATGAAAAAAAAAAAAGAATTAAGAGTGTCATTACTCCCACAGCCACCCGAGTTTTGACAAATAACACAAGAATACACATTGACCAAAAGACAGTATCTTCATAAATGGTTCTTGTCTTACTGCAGAAGAAAATAGATTCTTGTTGTTTACCATTAATAAACTCCAAATAAATCAAGGACCTCAACATAAGACCTGATATCCTGAATCTAACAAAAGAGGAAGTAGGAAATAGGCTTGAACTCATTGGTACAGTGACTTTCTGAACAGGACCACAGTAGCACAGGCAGTAAAATTAACACTTGTGGCAGCATGAAAGGAAAAGCTTTTATACAGTAAAAGCCACCATAATTTGACCAAAGAGGCATCCTGAAGAACGAGTACAAAATCTTTACCTCTTATTTATCTAGTTAGTATCTAGAACATACAAAGATTTAAAAACTTAAACATCAAGAAAGCAAACAAGGCTTCTAGGCCTGGTGGACTCCAGATGATAAGCACAGCTCCACACCAAGTCTCTAGACCTGGAGAAGAATTTCACCCCATGAGCCTGCACACCGCACCTCTGGCGCCCGCCGAGCAGTCAGGAACCATTATGGTAAGTAAGTACAGGGTGGTAAAATGGGGTGGGGACCTCTGACAAGGGCTATGACTGTCTGCAGCTGTGAGGGTCTGTGTTGATGTCTATGGCTCCTGTTAACGTCCAAAAGCAGTGAGGATAGAGCTACATAGGGTTGCGGCTCCTCACCAACTGCACCACGCTGGAGAGTGGGCCCTGCAACTCCCCCAAGGCAGCACAGTAGAGCTGGCCCTGCTGGCCCGCAAGGGTGCAGGCGAGCTGGCCCCGAATATGCCAGAGTGAGAGAGCTAGCTCAGTCTGTCGCACAGTTCCATGGGTGAGGAAGAGATGCCCTCTTGCTCCTCGTCCTTTGCCCCTCACCACTAACCCTTCAATACGTACTACAGGCTGGAAAAGCCGGACCTGGAATTACGAGAGTTGGAGAGCTGACAGTGAGCCCCTAAAGCTAGCCCAGGCAGCATAGTAGAGTTGATCCCATTGATGGAGGTGCGGATGGTCAGGAGCCCTGAGTACCTGAGACAGATGCCCCGCCCTTTATCTACCGTACAGTGGAGTGGAGCAGGTAGAAATGGCCGCCCCCCTCCCCCCTTACTGCCCGTGGTGGAGAGGAGAGCTGACCCTGAGGTCATGAGAGTAGAAGTAGCATTGCCCCCTACCCACAGCAGTACTAGGAAGAGCAAACCCTGCATCTCACCTGGGCAGCCCAATAAAACGGGACCTGTTGGCGGGGGCGCAGGTGAGCAGGCGTTGGGGGTGCGGGCATGAGAGCCAGATGACTGACTTCCCTTCATCTGCTATGTGGTGGCATGGGTGAGGGAAAATGCCCTCCCTCCTCTCACCCCTTGCCACCTGTGGCGGGAGGGAGGCCCGGCCCTCTCCCTCACCAGCTGTAGCACACAGGATAGCAGATGTGCCTCCTCACCTGGGCAGCGCCCTAGAGCCGACCCTGTTGACTGTCCTGCAGGAGAGCCGGGTCTATAGGCATGATGGCAGAAGAGCTGCCTCCACCCCTTTCCTGGTATGCCATGTTAGGGCAAGGGTAGGTAAAATATGCCCCCTCCCATGCTTTGCCACCTGGGACAAGCATGAGACCCAACCTTGGGGGCATGAAAATTGAAGAGCTGGTCCTGCCCCTTGCCAAGTATAGCACTCAAGAGAGCCAGTCCTATACCTCACCTGGGCAAAACAGTAGAGCTGGTCCTCGCGGTATGAGTGTGACTGAGCTGTTCCTGAGACTGTCAGGCAGAAGAACTGGCCCCTCCTTTAGGTAAGCCAGCCAGGACAGTGCTGGAGAGCTCCCCTGGGCGGGGACAATGAAAGAAAGCTGGCAGGCTGGCAAACCCAGCTACCATGCAAGCACAGAACCAGGACTGTAAGGTAGCCCACCCCAACACCCACCTCCTCTATGAACTGCTGGAGCATGTGAAGGGGCTGGATCTGCAGATCCAAAGCCCCAGGATCTCCAGGACACAAAGCAAAAATAGGTTATCCAAAAAGAGCAGTTATTCTGCTGACCTTCTCTATCCCTGCATACCCTGTCTCTTTACAAGACAAATTCTGCTCACCCCCTATCCCCACCACCTTCCTGCCTAGGCAAGCTGAACTTCACCTTCTCTCCATCTCCTCTCTCTCTCTCTCTCTCTCTCTCTCTCTCTCTCTCTCTTTCTCTCTCTCTCTTTTCTCCATAATTCCCTTACCCTCATACCCTTTTCAATACCCACTAATAAACTCTATACCCAAGCTCTCTCTGCATGGCTTGTCTGTCTGTCTCCCACCCACCAGGGAACCAGCCCTGAAACTTTCAGGAGTCCCAGTGAGGGCCCAGTATTGATGGTGTAGCAGAAGTCAAAGGCCTCGAACCAGACCAGTGATTCATTACAATAAACACATACAAGATGTGTGGACTACAGGATATACTGTGTGACTCACTGGGCCACACTACAACTCTATGGCTTACTTGCCNTCTCTCTCTCTCTCTTTCTCTCTCTCTCCCTCTATTTCTCTCCAGGTAACCATTGCCTCTCTCGCCCCCCTTTTCTCTCCCCTCTCTTTTCTCTCTCTTTCGCTCTTTTGTTCTCTCTCTCTCTCTTTCTCTCTTTTCTCCATAATTCCCTTACCCTCATACCCTTTTCAATACCCACTAATAAACTCTATACCCAAGCTCTCTCTGCATGGCGTGTCTGTCTGTCTCCCACCCACCAGGGAACCTGCCAGCCCTGAAACTTTCAGGAGTCCCAGTGAGGGCCCAGTATTGATGGTGTAGCAGAAGTCAAAGGCCTCGAACCAGACAAGTGATTCATTACAATAAACACATACAAGATGTGTGGACTACAGGATATACTGTGTGACTCACTGGGCCACACTACAACTCTATGGCTTACATGCCGAGTGATTTTTTAATTTGTTTTCCTGTTAGGGTGTGTGTGTGTGTGTTGGGGTTTTGGGGGTTTACTTTTAAATTTTCTTGGGGGTAGGTTGCAAGGGCAGAGGGTAGAAGCAAGGGAATGGGGAGATGAGTGGGAGCAGGATACATAATGTAAAATCCACAAAGAATCAATAAAAAGCTAATAAAAATAATTTAAAAAATCAATTGAAAAATGATACCTGGAACTAAACAGAGTTCTCAAAAGAAAAAATCTAATGGCTAAGAAACATATTTTTAATGCTTAGTATCTGTAGCTATCAAAAAAGGCAAACTAAGACTGTTCTGAGATTCCATATAACCAGAGTCAGAAGGACCAAGATTTTTAAAAATAAAACAAATTCTGACGTGGAAAAGGGGATAATTATTAGCTGCTAATGAGAATACAGACTGGTCTAGCCCCTGTGGGAATAAATGTGAAGATTCCTCACTAGGCTAGAAATAGGCCCACTACATACTCCGGCTGTATCACAAGTGGACACACCCCCAAACGACTCTGCATCTTAGCTAGTGCAGGAATGCTTCCTCATCCGCGCTCTGCGCTTGTTGCTGCTCCATTCATATGACCAGGAAACAGAAGCAGCCTAGATTCCTTCCAACTGCTGAATAGATAATGAAGATGTAGTACACATATACAATGGAATATGTCAGCTGTTAAAGATGAAATTATGGCATTTTTAAGCAAATAGAGCTAGAAACAAACATTCTGAATGAGGGAACCCAGAACTAGAAAGACAGATGTCACAGGTTTTCTCTCATTTATGGATGTTAGCTTTGAGTCTTCAGCTATGTGTGTGTAACTTAGACTACCCAGAGAGGTCAGGAAATTAGTAATGGGTTTCAAGGGAGTAGAGCTTGGGTGCCGTGATATAAAGGGTAAAGGAAGTAATGAAACAGGAAGCATTGTGTGGGAGGGGTGGGGGCAGGGCGGAGGAGGAAATACAGAGAAGTATAACTAACACTGAAATTCTTTTTTAAGAGTCATATGAAAATCTACTATTGTAGAAGCGCCTAAATATATGCACACATATATTTCAAACAGACTTATCATTAATGTGACAACGGTGTGGCCCACATGGCGACCAATGCTGCTTGACCTAGTCAATAAGTATAAAGAAATCAGAATGGTCCAGTAGAAAGGGAAAAGAATAAGTCATGAGGACCTCTCCTTTCGGGAGCCTATGAGGGGAACAGGCCCAGATAGTAAGACTAAGACACAAAGGGACACAATTAGGGAACAGCTCTGCGCTTATCCCCTTGCTTATCCCCTTGAGGACTGAGCATCCCTATTTAACTCTAGTGGAGTGCCTGTTCTCAGAAGTCCTTTCCCAAGGTCAGGCATTTGGATGGTGGCCTCCACTCCCTCAAAGCCTTAAGGAAAGTTCTTGCTTTTCCTTACCTCTGGCAGGAGGAACTTGTGACCCTTTTTAGGTTTAAGAGGGCTTACTTAACCTTTGAGAACAATAGGCATTTAGATACTTGCTGAACTTGGCCCTGGAAAGTGCTATGAAGTTAATGAATCATTGAGTCTGCTTTCAATCTTGCTTGTGACTAAACTATTGAGTACAGAAGGTGTATTCCTTTCTTAACAAATGTCTGGGGCTGCCATCCTGATTCACCCTCAGATTGTGTCAGGCCTGTCTCCCCACCCCACCCCAACTCCACACATCCTCTTTGGGACCTGAACCCCTGCAGAAGCAGGTTTCCAGCAAGATAACAATGGCATTATGAGACACTACAGTCTAACACAGAAAAAGTCCAGGAGTGGCTTAGCTCCTTTGGAGTTGTTGACTAATGAACTCCCATAGGTAGGTCCCCAAATAAAACAGTCTATTGCCAATGATTGGTTACCTTCCAGAATTTGATAGTCAAACCTTATTGCTTAGGACGCCACATATTTGAGGGACAGAACATGGAGAAATCAAGCTGGTAATGACCTGGAAGCCTCACCACTATGCAGCACTCATAGTATTGGAAGGCAGTATGTGTACTTACTGGAAAAGAAATGTAACCATCAATCTTGTCTACCTGTAAACCTGCGAGCAACAACCATGACCAATATAGCCAGATTGCCCAATCATATAAAAGTGACTGAACTTTCTGATAGGATTTAAGGCCAACTTTACAAGACAGAACTCATACCTGGCATAGTTATCAGTCCAAGAACCTGTGACTAGACAGTCATAGTCTGTAGGGCAGGACCTGCTATTAGTATTCTGCTAAATGACCACAATATTAGGCCAGTTTTTGTCTTTTTTTTTTTTTTTCTGTTCTGGAACTATGTAGACCATGCTGACCTAGAACTCACAAAGATCTGCCTGCCTCTCTCTACCTCCCAAGTGCTGGGATTAAAGACATGCACCCCTATCCTCTGGCTTTGGACCAACTCTCATGATTTATTATCACACCCACAGATCACCCACAGATCTCTGTGTGGGGTTCTCTGTAAACACCATGGCCAGAAGAATAACACGCTGCTGGAAGCCAGAAGGTAGCCTAGTTTTAAAAATTCTCAATAGCCAATGCTGGCTCAAACTTCAAGAGTCTGACACTGGGGAGTTTATTTCAGGAATACTTAAGAACAGCACAAGTTGGGAAAAGGTTTCTCTGTAGCAATTAATCCAATCTTGTGTGTACATCAAAGTTTAAAATATGATTACCTGAAAACTGTTGTAAAGTACAAGTAATATCTTCCATTAAGATGGGTTCTGTAGATTAACTGAGGAAATGGGCTCAACGTGAACATGATCATGATAAGGGTTTCCAGGAGGATAGCAGTAGAGATTGACAGAGATAAACATAAGAGTCTGGGGGACCCTGATCATACAGATAGTGCAGAGGTCAGCAGGAGATTAACCACAGCCCCCTGAAACGGAGATCACACTCACCCTCCAAAGGCTCGGGAATCATCATGGAAGAAAGATCAGAAAGGCCCTACGGTCCAGAGGCAGAGGATGACGACAAGGAAAGACGGCCTTTCGGCACGAGAAGGCAGCGGCCCGTTCACACTCACAGTGTTGGTGACAGTACACACGAGACCTGCGCTAGCTCTCGCCAGGCAAAAATCTCAGCGTGGAGAGGAGAGGTGGGAAGAAAGCCACACCCCTAGTTGAGGAACTGTTGCCTATTGATAGCCTCTGGTGAGGGAGATTCAGCTTTCTTTAAGGATCGGTCCTCTAGTGGGTTAATTACACCCCAGTGGAAGGTCACACATCTGAGAACATATTGGTAGTACCAACTGCACTTAATGAGTTAAAAAAGGAAGGAAGGAAGGAAGGAAGGAAGGAAGGAAGGAAGGAAGGAAGGAAGGAAGGAAGGAAGGAAGGAAGGGGGAAGCATGGATCTGGGAGTAGTTTGAAAGTGAGAATCATCGACATACTTTGCATGAAATTCTCTAAGAACTAATAAAAAAGAAAGTCATCAAATAGCCATTAAACACATTTTTGTCTGTTTATGTACAAGACTGAAAATTTTCCAAGCTACTGCCCTTCAGTACAGGAGCATCTAGACACCAAGGACAAGCTTTACTAGCTATGTAAAAAAAAAAAATCATTATTTGCCATCTGACAAATTCCAGGGTGATTAAAAGCTGCAGAAAACACTTTCATCATTAAAGGAAAATACTTTGCAAAAATCTGGTTTGCAGAATTGCTGTGTGCACACACTGAATGGTGAAAAAAGAAGAAAAAAAAAAAAAACACCAACCAGGAAAGAGTAATGCTTACAATGTTTTGTGCTGGGGTAGCAACATAAAGTCAACCTTACAAGTACATTAGGCCCTGGGGCTGACTTCCTCCACCTGGGTGTGGGCTCTATCTGGCTGGTGCTTCCCAGCCAAATGCCAGACTCTGGTGTTTAGTCCAGTAGTTTGCCTGTAGAAGATGGCCTATGAAAGTATTGCAGTTGTTGGTGTTCTTTGCTCATCTGGGGATTTTGTTTCTGAAGCTGGGCCCTTCTCCTCCATGATGTTTCCACCCTTGGATGTCACGTTGTATTTGTTTCCCAGTGTGGTTAAGTGCCATCTCAGAAATCTGGCAATACAGTTTTAGGTAGCTAACAGCAAAATACATAATCCTTTGTTAGCTGTGTTTGTAACAGTATTGGACAATGAGTATCCAAACAGGAATTGGAGGATCAAAATCCCAAGACGCTCTCTCCCTTATTTCCTTGCTGTTTACAAGCCCTACTTTAGAGTTCCTTACTCTCCGGTCCTTGACATAAACTATCAAGTTCAAACAGTGGTTTCCACACATAATCCCAGGGTTACTACTTGGAGTCACATATCTAATGAGGAGCTGCTATCTGACCAATGTCACTGTATCTGAGGGGTAAGGGTGAAAATGATTCTTGGAATATGGGAACAAATACTAGTAACTTGGACGAAGCATGCTGCAGTACAGTTGGTACATTGGTGGGGATAGGAAATGTCCTAGTCCTGGTGTCCTCCCCAGTACCTTCTGTAGTCCGTCCTAAGGTAAAAATAACCAGCAATACAGAATTTTGTTTTTGCGGAATTGCAGACCCAGAATTACCAAACAAAGAACAGGCAGATGGATTTGGAGCCGAGCGAGGGCCAGCAGCGATGCACCTTGCCCGTTTGATCTCAAGGCTCAGCTCTGTGTGAGCTGCCTACAGCACAGCAGCTTCTCAAGTCTGTTGAGTGGGAGAACTCAACTTGTTTACTTCTGAAAACAGGCACAGACTTTTGGTTATAAATGTTGAAACAGATCACCCAGGTCATCCACTAAATCTCCACACAGAGAGACAACGGCCCAAAAGCCAGACATGAATAAATACTACCCTGATTATATGAAACATTTTAACCAGCAAAATATAAATACAAATGAGGCGTGAAGTCTCTAAGACCCAAAATAACAACAAAATCAATCCCCATAAGTTCGTTTTCTTGGCCACAAATGGTTTGTTTGCCTTTCCTCTTTATTCTCAAGTGAATCCAAATTCCTCAACAAGTAAAGGCTGTAGAAGAATGAGTTGATATATTTCCAAAGCTTTTATCCTACCTGCCTCTTCAACACTTCTGCTGAAGAGACATTACTACTTGAAGGCTCTATGGGAAATAATACAGAATTACTACGATAAATTCCAGTCAACCAGTAAACCTGTAATAGTGTGCCATAAAACAAGTGATTATGCAGCCCCCTGAACATGCCAGACATAAGACCTAAACTTCCTGAGAAGTTGACAGCCACAAATGCATTGCTGCCCATCATGAGGTTGGTTACTGGGACCTGTTGGCATGAACAAATATCCGTGAATATCCCCATACAAATGCATTCTGAAATAAGGAAGGCAGGGCTGACACAAGAACCCTGTGGCAAAGTCATTTCAGTTGCCCACAATGTACCATCAAAGGGATGCACAATAGACATTTACAGAAGGACTTTCCTAATAGGAGTCCTGAAAGAGTTTAGAGTAGTGGTTGTTTATAATAGCAAAGAAGTTGTAGAAAGGCAACTAATTCTTTAAAAGGAGCTCAATAAAGAGATTATGTCACTTAAAGAAGTTATATGAGGTAGTAATAAATTAAGCCTTCAGAATTAGAGAAAGAAATGAAAGCAAAAAACAAAATATTATCAGAGCAAGTCACTCATAAACTGGATCTAACATAAGCATAACTTTTGTTCGTTGCTATAGCCAGAAACGAGAACAGATAAGAAAAACTAAATAATAATAAATTAAGTTTATAAAATAACAAATTAGAATTCAAGCTACAAAAAAAAGCAAGTAGATAAGGGAATGCTAAGTTATAATTAAAGAAACAATATGAATAAAAAAAATAAAGCATAAGTTGTTTCTAAAAAAGGAATAAAATAAATTAGTACTGTGAGCCCTGTTAATAAAAGGAGAAAAAATCAAAAATCAACAAAATTAGGTGTGACTGTGGCAACATTTAATATTAAGAGGTTAAAGGTAGATGAAACTACCACCTAAGTTCTACACCAATAGTCTTGAAAACCTAGGAGACCTGGATGAATTTCAAGTAAAATAGAAGGAGCCGAAACCAGTCCTCAAAGTAGAAAAATCTGATAGGAACAATAAAGAAAATGCTGAAGAAGTAATTCTTTTTAATCTTCTGCTTTTAAATGTATTTTTCTCAGGGAATTTTTATGGATGGGATTTGTAAGTGTCCTGTCTGGGTTTTGTCATTTGTTTGTTTGTTTGGTCAGCTGGACCCAAGGTGAAGTAATCTGAGAGAAGGGAACCACAATCTGGACAACAATTCCGTAAAATGGACCTGTAGGCAAGCCTGTGGAGCATTTTCCCAATGGGCGATTGAAGGAAGAGGGGCCAGTTCACTGAGAGTGGTGCCACCCTTGAGCCAGCAGTCCTGGCTGAGCAAGCCACTAAGAGCAAGCCAGTAAGCAGCACTCCTCCATAGCCTATGGTTCAGTTTCTGCCTCCAGGTTCCTGCCCAGTTCTAGTCCCAGCTGCAGCATGGATCATGGGCTTCCACATGGTTTCTGGTAACAGCACGGATCATGGATATCTACATGGACTCCAGCAGGAGCTCAAACCAAAGACATGAACCACGGACATTAGCAAGCCCCTCATACATATCATGGACAAGCAACATCAACCGGGCCTCAACACCAACACAAACCACAAACATGGTCTCCAGAGGTAACAGGAACCACAAACATCAACATGGCCCCTGGAGTCAGCACAGACATCATCATGGCCTCTGTCTGGTAGCAGCACAAATCACAGATATCTACAAGGACCCTGCATTTTGATCATTTTTATACTCCTCCCCATCTCCTCCCAGATCCTCTCACCTCCCTACTCACCCAACTTTATGTCCTCTCTTTTCTTTACATAAGTCTGTGGTTCTGTTGGCTGTTGTCTTGGTCCGTGTTCTATTACTATGAAGAGACACCATGACCATAGCAACTTTTGTGAAAGGAAAAATATTTAATTGGGGCTGGCTTATAGGTTTACTCCATTATTGTCATGGAGAGAAACAGGGTGACATGCAAGCAGACGTGGTGTGCTAGAGAAGTAACTTGAGAGCAGGCAGCAGGAAGAGAGAGTGACAAAGGGCCTGGCTTGAGATTCTGAAAAGTCAAAGCCTGCCCCCCACCCCCAGTGACTCACTTCCTCCAATAAGGCTCTACCTACTCAACAAGGCCACACCTTCTAATCGTGCTACTCACTATGGGCCTATGTAGGCTGTTTTCATTCATACCTCTATAGCTACCTGATCCTGAGCATGGGGCCTGTTCTGTATCCATCTTACTTTTTTGAGATACAATCACTCACTGAACCTGGAGAGCCTCAATTTGGCAAGAGTGGCAGGTCAGAGAGTTCCATTCACCCAGATTCACTCACTCAGTGCAGGAGCTGCAGACACATGCATGCTGCAATACTGGGTTTGTGTGTGGCTCCTAAGGATTCAAACTCAGTTCTTCATCCTTATAGAGTAAAATGAGTCGTTCTACAGGTCCGTGTTTATTGCCAATATTGATTAACCTTTGTAAGTTCCATTCATAAATGAACATAAAGCTCTCAAGTATTAGCAAATTAAACCTAGAAGTATATAGAAATAATATGTGGCCATAACCAAGCATTCTAGTAGAGGAAAGCAAAGACAGTTTCTTCAGGAAAGCTAGCCACACAATATATCCTCAAACTTGAGAAGACATTATAAACTGAGTAATCATGACAAATAAAAATTTGAAGCCAAATACAAGCAGAAAAAAACTCCTAAAATGTGACAAAGACTACCTACTAAGATTGTACTGACATACTAAATACACCAGGATTTTCCATAAAACCAAGCAAACTTATATTTTGTAAAGCTATACCACATGCTAAGAAACAGACAGAACCCTGAAGCATTAATCAAATCACTGAGTGTCAATCAAGTCTATAGAGAAATTATGTAGACATTGACACTTACTAGTATAAGCAAGTTATTTTAGAATAAAAACAATCAGACTATTCTTAGATTCCTACAAAGCAATAACCATAGGGAAATTACAGTGTTGTCTCTACATTTTCAGCAGAAACCTTGACTCAAAGCTTCCTTTTGCTAGAAGCTCACACTCGCTAGATGCTCACACTCACTGGATACTCACACTCACTTGATGCTCACACTTGCTAGATGCTCACACTCACTAGATGATCGCACTCACTAGATGCTCACACTCAATTTATAGGAAGATTCTGAGAGTCTAGCCCCAAAGAGACATTTTCTTACAAACAGGCACACATGTACACATGTACTATGTCAGGTGTGTGTACATGTGAACTATCTGCCCTCTACATACACATTCATACAGAGAGGGGAGGAGAGAGAAAGAAAGAAAGAAAATCATGTATGTATATTCATATCTTAATTATCCCCCAAAAAAATTTTTAAAAAGAAAATGCTGAACAGCGTGAACCATTACTGTCTTTCAGTTTAATTACTATCTCATAAAATCTAGTCAATGTTAAGAAAAATTCATTTTATTTAAACAAAAATATGCCATATAGCCTATTTTCCTAAATTATTTCTTTATTCCTGTCTGTGTGTATGTGTTTTAAAATGCATCTAAAATAAGGTTTACCAGTTATTAGCATTGTTTATAGCTGAGTGGACTCTGTTGCATTTCCATGATTTTTCCTTATTACTTTAATATCTGCTAACGTTTGAATTTTCTTTGCAAAGCAAGGCTTAGTCACACAAATTAAAAAATAATACTGGAAAGCGTGGAGAAATGGGAATAAACACAGTATACTGTAACGAGTCTCCATTTGTTGTGCTTAGAATGCCCGTTGGATGAGTCAAAGACAACAGTAGAACGAAAATTTCAGTTTGCAACTTAACTTCGTTACAGAAAGCAGAAGCTGAGACAGCCATTTTCATCACTTATGGGCATTTGTGTCTTGCTCTTATTCAATAATACAAATTAGAGTGTGATAAGCCTTCCCTGTCTCTGGGAAAATTGTCATTTGGCGGATTCTCCTGGGTTCTCTTAGTCTAGAATTGAATGAATCCCCAAGTGTTACGTTTCATCTATTCCCCATTATATAAACCAGCCATTCTTTTGTTTCTATAAAAAATGTGCTGGGATTTCACCATGAAGTTCCAACAGGGTCTTCTGTGACCATCCAGCTGGCCTTATCAAACTGGATTCTGCTCAAGCATCAGCTATGCCAGAAACTGGACTTCTTGGCATTTATTTTTAACAAGGAACTGATCTAAGAGCCATATGTAAATAAGACATTTATTTCCTATTAAAATTTCAAGAAAAATCAACCCAAATGGAAATATAGAAGGCTTCAAATAGCTAAAGCAATTCTAAACAGAAAAAAAAATGGTGGTATCATAAAGCCTGACCTAAGATTATACTTCAGAGCCATACTGACAAAAACAGCATGGCATGGGCACAAAAACAGATATGTAGACGGATGGAACCCAAAGATGACCTGTAAATAAATTCACACAGACATAACCACCTAATATTTTTTTTATTTTTACTTAAAAATTTCCACCTCCTCCCTTCCTCCCATTTCCCTCCCTCTCCCTCCATTCCCCTCCCCCTCTCTCTCCAGTCCAAAAAGCAGTCAGGGTTCCCTGCCCTGTGGGGAGTCCAAGGTCCTCCCCCCACTTCCATCCAGGTCTAGGAAGGTGAGCATCCAAACAGACTAGGCTCCTACAAAGCCAGTACGTGCAGTAGGATCAAAACCCAGTGCCATTGTCCTTGGCTTCTCAGTCAGCCCTCCTTGTTCAACACATTCAGTGAGTCCAGTTTGATCATATGCTCCATCAGTCCCAGTCCAGCTTGCTTTGGTGAGCTCCCATTAGATCAGCCCCACCGTCTCAGTGGGTGGGTGCACCCCTCGTGGTCCTGACTTCCTTGGTCATGTTCTCCCTCCTTCTGCTCCTCATTTGGACCTTGGGAGCTCAGTCCAGTGCTCCAATGTAGGTCTCTGTCTCTAGCTTTATCCATCGCCAGATGAAGGTTCTATGGTACTATGCAAGATATTCATCAGTACGGCTATAGGATAGGGCCATTTCAGGTTCCCTC
This sequence comes from Alexandromys fortis, assembly GCF_014885135.2. Classification (NCBI taxonomy): domain Eukaryota; kingdom Metazoa; phylum Chordata; class Mammalia; order Rodentia; family Cricetidae; genus Alexandromys; species Alexandromys fortis. The sequence continues at coordinate 9,677,055 of NW_026067946.1, forward strand.
TCCTCAGCTGCCCAAGGATCTAGCTGGGTACATCTCCATGGACACCTGGGGACACCTCTAGAGTCAAGTCTCTTGCCAATCCTAAAATGGCTACCACCTAATATTTGACAAAAGTGTCAAGCACAGACACTGGAAAAAAGACAGTCCATGGTGAAAAAACTGATTTCCACATAAAGAATAAAATTAGATCTATTTCTTTCACCTGCCAAAACATCAGTTCACAATGGACCAAATACCTTAATTTAAAGCCTGAAATGCTGAAACTGCTTCAAGAGATAGGAACAAGCAAGACTTTCCTGAAAAAAAAAAAAAGATGCTGATAATACATAGCCTCAAGAAGGGATTACATGAAATTAAAAGCTTCTGTACAGCCTTCAGAAACTGGTTGAATCTGGTGATTACATTCATTGAGATGTTGCAAATGCAAAAGAGACAATATCACCTGTTTAACCTAATAGTCAAGTCCTAGGTTTTAATATCTGTGTGTGATATAAGACGGGGAAGGAACTCACATAAGGGGAGAAAGGAATATTAAAGAAGCAGAAAGGGGCTACTGAGGATGGAAGGACACAAAGGGCTAGAGGGATGGGGGAGAGAAGAGATCAGCAACAGCACGTTAAGTTTAAAAGTGTCACAGTGAAAGCTAATACTAATGATTGCAAGCTGATTTCAAAAATTAAAAATAGTCAATTTTAAAAATGGGAATTAAATATTTCACTCTACAAGAAAGTGTGAGATCTCTGCCCCAAGAGTCTATGCCCAGTAATGTGTGGAAATCGCAGTTCAATATCTTTGGCATCATGAGGTTTTAAATGAGTCATTCTAATGGGTGCATAGCAGTACACATTACAGAAACTTCCTTTACATTGGGGGCTTGAACTTTGAGGAAGAAAGAGGTATTGGCTTGATAGGAAAGGTTGCTTATTGGAGCAAACTAAATAAAAGTTATTGTGGGTCCAGAACTGATATTATTATATCAGTGACCAAGATATAACAATCAGGTTCTGGAAAACCAATATGCACACACACACACACACACACAACACACACAACACACACACACACACACACACACACACACACTAGATCTCCCTGAACCTCGCTGACCCCAACTTCTGGACCTCCTCTGCATTGATCTTCTCTGCATAGATGTAACGGTGTTGTGTGTTGTTCAGGTCTACAAACTGTACTACCTGATATATACTTAAACACTCTGATTCTTGGCCTGATAAATCATGTCTCCCTCTTATTTTAGGAAGCTATAACACCTTTATCCCAGAACTGCAGAGGCAGAGTGAGTTCAAGGCCAGCCTGGTCTACAAGAGTTAAAGGACAGGCTCCAAAGCTACAGAGAAATACTGTCTCTAAAAACAAACAAACAAAAAAATCAAAACCATAATCTCTTGTTAGCAATTTATGGATTTATCATCCTTTCCATTCGTTCTCCCAAGCCAACCTTTCTACTTTTTCAGACAGTGTCTGTCTGGGTCTCTCTCTCTCTCTCTCTCTCTCTCTCTCTCTCTCTCTCTCTCTCTCTCTCTCTCTCTCTCCAAAAGTATTTTTCTGTAAGCAAATGTTTGGAAGAAGGTGGCAGTATTATAGTTCATCTACTTCTAAGGTGAATACATTGGAAACTTTTAGATCACCAGTGTGGACAGGTGAAAGGACCAGCGTCCTTCATCTTCCAGTCTGCCATTTTATGTTAAATGGGAAAGAATCTCCAAGCGCTTAATCACTCTAATGTTTAGTAGGTTTTATAAGAGCTTTTAAAAACCATGTTGAGATACAACCAAACCAAACTTTCCTATTTCTATGCCAAATGGCATTCCAAATTGATATTTCCCAGTCACTCTTATCGTATTTGCTCTCTTAGTCATCTCTCATGGAAGTTTGACAAATCTTTGTAGAGTCAAGAGTACAGATTTGTTCTATTCAAATGTTTCAAGATGATTTTCATGAATAAATCCAATGTTGGCAATGACCATTCTAAACCTATGTATCAGTATTTCTCCATAATGGCAAACCCTAAGATCCTGACGTCTACATGCCCATGTGACATATATAAGGTTGATTCTTAATGATAAATCCATAAAAATTTAAGTGAAGCATTTCAACCAGGATTGCCCCCCTGGTTTATTTATACTGTCGTGTTTAATAAAGTCAGACTCCAAAAGAATCTGAATTATGAAATGTCAGTAAATTGGCATGAGATGACATTAAAGCTATTTATCTTATTACAATACCATCCCAAAACATGAGCTAATATGGATTTTTATTAATTCTGTCTCATTGATTACACTTGAATGATATGTATTGATGGACTCAAACTCTGTGCTTTGTGCACTATTCTGAGGTGGATACTATTGTCTTCATTTTATATCTGAGAAACCTGGGACCCCACAAAATTAAATAAATGGTCCATAGCACAGTGCTAATAAATGATAATGCGATGATTCCCTGCAGGTTGGACTCAGCTGCTCTCTGGGCTGCTCCACCCCTGTTCTGAACCCCACCCCTCTGCATGATTCCAGTGTCTGCCCACATCTCTTTAGGCAACACGGGTAGATCTATTCTACCTGCCAAAAATTATTCTATTTAAACTCTTTTGAATCTTTATTTTTGGATGGATTTCAAGCAAGTCACTAAGTTAGCTAAATAGCAATCTTAGATTGGCAACCACACCTCTGCAGACTTTGCTGATTTGCATTCATCTTGGTTTTCCTAATGCAGCCTTTGTTTTGCTGATGTCTTTAACAAGATTCTCATTGCTTCCTAATTGTGTAGCCTTCTCCATTAAGTTTTTCTTCTGAAGACAGATGGTCAGCATGGTCATAAAACTGAAATAATAAAAGGAAATGAGACTGCTCTACCAGGGCGTCTTCCTCCCAACACCAATAAATTGCTGAATAAAGTGTTCCTTTTCCCAGTTGTTGCCAAAGGACATCACCTCTACCAGTAAAATTCTTCTAAAATCCTTCAGGGCAGCTGAAGCCAAAAACAAATGAAGAGAACGTTAATCGATTTTATTTACCAGGAAATGTGTTCTAAAGGTAAGTCATCTACTGTCAGTGTGTGGCTTCCCTCAGGCAGATTCTTCTGTCAGTCTCCAGGGGGTGGGGGACAAAAAGGTTCATCCAAAGTGTACAAAGAAGAAATAACTATATCTTGCCAAATGCTGACTGATTCTACATTTCCATAAATATCCTTGAATTTTACTTTAGGACACACATAGGTGCCCCCTACCCGGGCATTACTTTTTGTCCTCTCGTATCGTGTGTTTAAGTTTTGTTTGGAAGACTGAGAGTCAGTCGTATGTAGTCTAAATTTAGTTTTGCCTTTACAGGGAAAGCTCCTAAACAGTTGTGTTTGGGCGTTGATGAATTTTTAGGATAGCATGCAATGTAATGGAGTCTTCATACACACCATTAATCCCTCTCTTCCACTAGCCTCCCCATCCCCTTTCCCTTCTCCAGCCGGCTCCCTTGCTTCTTCCACATGAGCCTTCCATTAGTCTGTGGTATGTGTACTCCATTGCCCCATCTCCCCCCTCTCTTAAGATCGCCTGCTCACCTTCCAGGCACCTTTTCTAGCTTCGTGACCTACAAATAGATACATATATATGCATATATCATTTCAAATCTGCATATTAGAGGAATTACGATACTTGTCTGAGTCTGGCCTATTTTGCTAAACATCATCATGATCGCCAATGGCATCCATTTTCCTGCACATTCTATGCTTTCATTGTGCATGAAATTCATGATCTATCCCAATCATCTCTTGAGCATCTAGACTGGGTTCTGTTTCTTCACTCTAATGACTACTGTAGCTATAAAAATGCATGAGATAGAATCCCTCTAGTACAGCTAGACCACACAATAGTACTAATTTCAGAGTTTAGAGGGCCTTCCATTCCTTTCCCTCACACGCTCTCTAGTTCTTTTTCGCTATATTTGATGAGAGCAAGTGCTGGAATCTCAAGTGTGTTTTAATTTGCATTTCTCTGATGGCTAGAGTCACTGAACACTTCTCCAAGTATTTATGGCCCATTTGTATTTCATCTTTGAGAAATGTTTACTCAGTTCCTAGATCCATTTATCGATTGGAAGAATTTTGAAGTATTTAATTTTACAATTCTTTAGGTAGCCTGGGTATGGATTTCTTGCCTAATGCATAGTTGGGAATGGGTATTTTTCCATACTGTAGGCTCTCTCTTGACTCTGGCCATTGTTAATTTTCCTGTGTAGAAGCATCTTAATTTTACTGAACCACACTTGCCAGTTCTTGGGGTCATCCCAGTACTGTTAAGAGGCCAGTTCAGAGAAGCCTTGCTATGCCTGCATCTTGAAGTATTTACTCATGTTTTTCTTTAACAGTTTCCACGTTTCCAGTCTTATGTTAAGGTGTCAGGTACATTTTGAATGTATGTGTGCAGGAGGAGAGATGTGGATCTAATTTACCTTTCTTCAAGTCATTGTCTAATTTTGTACTATTTGTTAAGGATGTTGTCTTTTCTACAGTTTGCATTTTCTTCCACTTTGCTTAAAAAAAAAATAGAAAGCTATCACTGTTAATTTCTTTGTGGTTCTCTATCTTAGTGATTTCATGACTGTGTGCCAGCACCTTGCTATTGGTGATTCTATGGCCTTTTTAAATAGAATTTGAGAAAGATGAAGCATTGCTCGTTCTTGTAAGTATGCTTTAATTGTTCACAGTCCTCCGCTGTTTATGCTTCCATAAGCATTTTAGAAATTGCTTTTCTATCTCTCTGGACACTGTCACTGGGATTTTTATTGAATTATAACTGTACATTAATTATGTTTGGGTGGTCATTTCCATATTAATTCTGCTAATCCGTCAGCACAGGCAATCTTTCCAAATCTCCAAGTATCTTCAATTTCTTTAAGGCTAAACTCTTTTTGTAATGGTCTTTCACAACCTTGAATGAATTTATTCCTGTATTGTATATTTTGTGGTTATTGTGGGGATTTTCCCAGATAACTTTATCAATGAATTCATTATAGGTGTTATATATAGAAAAAATACTGATTTTAAGTGTTTGTATTTATAGCTTCTTGACTTAATTTTGATAGTTCACATGTGCCAAAGAATTTTTCTATTTCTTCTCGATTTTTGTTTTCTGTAATATAAATTTTTGAAGTATTCCCTGACAATTATTTCCTTGGAATCTTATTAATTACCATTTTCATCTCTAATTTCATTCATTTAACTAATTTTCTTTCTTTTGGTTAGCTTTCCAGGGATCAGGGTACCAATATTAATTTTCTTTCAAAATCAATTCTGTATTTGACAGAGTTTGTGCATTGCCCTTTAGCTTCTATTTCACTAATTTCTGTCCCAGGCTTAGCTATTTACTGCCTTTGAATTTGGATTGCTCCTGTTTCTTAGGGATTGAAAGCACTCATAGTATAAACCTTCTTATATGTATCCTCAAGATTCTGGTAAGTTGCTCTTGCCCATTCTTTCAAGTCTTGTAACTTTTGCTACAGTGTCTTTAATCAACATTTGGGAGCATATTGCTTAATCTCCATATATCTGAGTAGTTTTGTTTCACTATGATCTGATAGGATAAGTTATTTTGATTCTTTTCTTTTCAAATATTTGAACCAAAATCCCATGATGTATGAGATTTTTTTCCCATTATTGCTGAGACATTATCTCCTGCCCACTTTAAGCTTTTATCACTTTTTTTCCTCAGAATCTTTAAGGTGGTCCTCCTCTTCCTACACAAACACACACACACACACACACACACACACACACACACACACACACACACCATGATAGATGCCTCAGCCACTTATTGATCACCAATCTACTGGTTTCTCGCTGCTCTTTGGAGGGAATTCTCTTGCTTAACCTCCATGAACTTTCATCTCCACCTCCTAAGTTACAGATAAGGTTGAAATAACTGTAAATACTTTTTTGTGCATAATTTGGAAATTCTCTCCAGGCAGTAAGCGAGGCAAGTGTAAAACCTATCATTCACTCCCTCGTTCTCGGAGACCACTTGCCTCCATTTCCTCTCTCTCAGTGACCACTTGCTGTCACTTCCTTTCTCTCAGTGGCCACTTACCTTCACTTCCTTTCTCTCAGTGGTCACTTGCCTTCACTTCCTGTCTTTCAGTGGCCACTTGACTTCATTTCCTGGTGTCTGATGTTGTAAGAACTACTGGTTTATATATTTTTCCCATTTTTAGTTGTTGTGAGTAGGGATGTAAATCATGTCTTTTAATGCTAAAATCTGAATATTTGTGTACAACATCCTGTAATTTGTCAAAGTCTTAACCCAAAAAGTGATGGTATCAGGAGATAGGGTCTTTGGGCAGAGATTAGGCCATTCAGAAAGTGTTTATAAAAGATACAACAGTGAACTTTTGCCTAGCCCTTTCACCAATAAAACAGGGTTTGAACCAGTAAGTAAGTGGTATCCCTCAGCAGATACCACGCTAATAGCACCCTGATTTGCTAGTGCCTTAATTTTGCACTTCCAGCCACCAGAACTATGATAAATACAGCTGGTTTATCATTCACCTAATCTGATATATTTAGTTATAGAAACCCCAAAGATCTAAGATATCTATGTTGACTAGAAGAGAACATTTCTCGATTCTAAAAACAGCCAAGCTCTTGGTATGGTAATAAAATACCACATGTTAATGACATAAAATATCAGAAATTTATTCTTCAAGATTCTAGAAGGAGAAGTCCAAAATTAGCACTACTGGGCCAAAGTTAAAACATCAGCATGTCTGTACTTCTGCAGGACAATCCAAAAGAGAAGCCATTACGCATCTCTTCCAGACTGTGTTCTCACTTGACATTCCTTGGTTTATGACTTTATAACTCTATCTTCAAAAACAGCATCTTCAGTCTCTCTTCCTGTTATTGTATTGTCACAGTATCTTGCTTTGGCCTCCCCTCCACTCCCCAGGCCTCAAAAGAATTCTAACTAGCCGCAAGTTAAGAAGATGTGCAGAATTTACTAAAGAGTAAAACAGAGCATGCTCGTTAGAGATCTATAAGAGTGGGTGATTATTATTCTCTTAAAAAAGGCGGGTGGGGCGTATAGACGAACACAGGATAGACGAGACACGCACAAAAGGAGGAGACAAGACACGCGGCTCCCACGTGGGTGCACTTTAAAGGGGGGAGGCGGACACGATAAGGGACGGGTGTGCAAGATACACAAGGGTAGAGGGCAAGAGAGAGCGAGACCTCGTGGAAGCTGGGAGAAATGACCTGCACCTGAGCACGCCCGCATGCGCAGGTATTCATAATCCAGGAGGAGTCTGGGAGCTGTAGTTTCCAAAGGAACAACAGTGATGATCAAAGAGGCTGTTGCTCCATCTACATTTGAAGCAGGCTTTGTACTATGTCTAAAGTCCATATACTAGTGTTTTTCTGTCCATGGGATTGACTGTTGCAGGAAGGGCAGCTACAGGTGCTCTTCTAGATTCCTGCTAGATAGGAATCCTACAAGCTTCTGGGCGTCAGGAAACAGGTATGACTTAATGTCCTTCTGGGCAGTTCAGGATATTGACTCGTGTCTCCTTCTTGGATCAGTAATGTGACTTCATTCAGATTGCTCTGAGCCGTAGAGTGTTGATTTTCATTCCTTGGTTTTACAAGCTCTTGACTATGAAAAAGGGGTCCAGCCCTAATGTCCTTTGAGCCTACATCACTCCAGCGTTCAATGCCAATATCTTTACATCTTTCTCTGCCCTATCACAGCTCTCTCTCACTCTTCCTCTTCCTCCCTCCCTCTTCTGAGTATCTTATTGAGTATGCTGTGTAACATTTAGAACTCACTAGACAATCTAGGACAATCTCTCTCCCTCAAGATCCCAAATTCTCATGTTTACAAAAACACATTTTCACATATCCCATAATATTTACAGTTCCAGAGGATAGGGCCTAAAAATTCAGGGAAGGAGGCAAAGTATTTCACCAATCATATCTTTTCTATAAAAGTTTAGATATATTAATTAAAAATATTCAACCAGGCAGTGGTGGCACACACCTTTGATCCTAGCACTCAGGAGGCAGGGGCAGACAAATCTCTCAGTTCAAGGTCAGCTTGGTCTAAACTAAGTTCCAATGAAAGACTCTCGAAGAGGTCCTTCTCTCGGGAGGAGACCTCCCCGAGACTACACGGATGCAAATTGCAAGAGGTTTATTGGGTAGACACAGGTACCTGTGGGCAGCAAAGTCTTTCGGAGGACTTGCGCGCCTGCCGACTGGAGGGCGGGTTTTTTTTTTTTTTTTTTTTTTTTTTTTTTGCCCTTCTTATCAAATGAAAATCTTTCTTAGTCCAGAAGACTTACATTTAAAAGTTCGAGTTTCTTTGTAGGGTGGAGCTCTTCAGTTACAAAGCAAGGTACAGGTAAATAAAGCACATACTTCCTCAGTGAGTAGTGTGCACATCTATCCTTTTCAGGTTTTCCCCGAAATGCTAGGGTTTGACCCCCCCCCCCGGACCTCATATTCTCCAGGCAAGTGCCTTACCACAGAGCTACATTCCCAGTCATGAGTGTATGTCTTTACAAGTCCAGCTGAATGGTGGTCAGAACCAAAAACAAGGTTTTTTATAGGGAAGAGCAAAAAGCAAGTTTACAGAAGCAAAAGCGTGGTTATCGGAATGAGGCGGGGGCATGAATGGTTTCCTCTCTCAGCATGGGTGTCAGCAAAAGTCATCCTGTTCCTATCTTAAAGATATCCTGTTTTGCAGTCAACCTGCTTTGCTGATGTCCTATCTTATTGATATCCTGCCTTGCAGTCATCCTATCTCGTAGACATCCTGCTCTCCTAAGCAAATGGAATGTTCTTATGAGAGGAGGCTGGCTGCTGATCTGAGAATTTTTCAAGCAAACCGGGCGTTCCCCCTGGGAGCATGCTAGCTGCGGGTTTTGAGGAGGGGGTCTGTAGGGTCTTTCACCAGGACATCCAGGGCTACATAGAGAAAGCCTGTCTCAAAATTAAAAAATAAAATAAAATGTTCTGGAGAGGTCGAGTAATGGGTTATTAGTAAAATTAATGACATTCAGTGACACATTCCTCAAACACATCAATATTGTACATCTTCATATTGCCAACATATGTCACAGGATTAAAAAGATCTTCTTCTTAAATACACAGATGTATCTCATCTTCTGTGAGCTATTCTGAATTATGTTCCCACTGTGAAGCCGCACAGCTCCAGTCAAAGGAAATGTCATTCATAAGTAATATAGCAATACAGAAGTAAGCTTCTAAAGTTTAGGGCTCTGGGAACCAGTTCAGATAGTTATCAGTTAATAATATTTGGGGCAATTCAGGATGTCACATCTGCTCCTATGGATAGAGATATGACTCGAATCTCATTTCTCAGAAGATTTGGAGGGGGGAGACATCAGAATTTGCAGGATATGACAAAATGCCAACTACAAAAATTCCTCAGCCGATGCCATTTCCTCTGATTCCACTCTGGTCTCTGATCACTTCATTACTTTGTCTCCTGTATTCTGTTGCACACCTCCAAAGCCTGCCTCTGGACACACTGAGAAAAGATCTCCCTCCTCTCCTGGAAGGACTCCCTACAGATGACAACATTTCAGAACGATAAGCTGTTATTTCTGTTCATTTAAAAGGCTAACCTTATATTTTTATCATAATCACTAGAAAATACTGTTGTAAAATGCTTTTTCTCTACTTAGTCTTTATGAGAATCAACATTTTAAACAAAGTGTGTTCAAAAATGAGTTTTCTTGACATCTCATTTCATAATCTATATCGAAACATCCTCCAGTTAAGCCTTGCAGTTTTGTAGAAATAACAAAATCTTGGAATCATTCCCCCGATACAATTCTACATCTACTTTATGGGGGGAAAAAAAGATTAATAGGTCAAATAAATGGCTTAGTAGCCAGAAATGTAGAAGCCAAAAGTTCCTCCCTCCTCAGTTGTGCTTCATTTCCCCTGGCTCTCCGACACATACACTTTTTTCAGGAACTAAATTAGATGAAAGACCAATATTGTACCAGACACTGGGGAGGTATAAAAAAACATCAGAACCAATTTTGGTAGAAAGAACAGGCCATGCGGGTCCCTCCAATGCTGACAAACTCTAAGATCATGGGTGACAGATGAGTGCGCCAAGGAGCCTCTTCTCCCCTCTCAGGACCAACTGCTTTCCACAGAGCTCACGAGGTTCTCATGCGGCAGACAAATTAAGAAGCCATCATAGGATATTTTCTTCCTAATTCTCTAAAACAGCAGTTCTCCACCTTCCTGATGCTGCGACCCTTTAATACAGTTCCTCGTGTTGTGGTGGCCCCCAAACATAGTATTCATTGCTACTTCATAACTGTAATTCTGCTACTGTTACAAATCATAATGTTAATGTCTGATAGGCAGGATATCTGTTATGTGACCCCCACAAAAGGGTCATTCAACCCCAAAGGGGTCGCAAGTCACAGGTTGACAACCGCTGCCTTAAATGTCTGTAAGATAACAACAGAGCAGGTCATTTGTTGGCTCCTCATTCTTATAAAGGAACTAAAAATTCAGGAGGGAGAGAAAAATCTAAGACCAGGGGAGAAAGAATTAGGGCTGATAAATATCGAAATGATTCAGCAGGCCCTGGTGTTGTGTGTACGAGTTTATAATACACTCCTAGGTTTCAGTTCTGCCATCAAAATGAAGCAGGCCAGCTTTTCTCTTACTTCCCATTCTATATCAGGGGCTCACAGCATCAAGAGGCATCAAAGATGAAAGGAAATATATCAACGTATTTCCAAAGCACTAGTAGACTGGAAATAAAAAGGAGGCAGAGCCATCACTGAAATTATTAGAGTTAGGGCCCAAGGCCTGGCAGCCTGCTGTCAAGCCACGCTAGACCCATCCTCAACAGAGTACTCACACAGACAAAAATAAAGAGCAGCAGAGTGGCCATATTAGGGAGAGGAAGAAAGTAGTCCAGTACCAACACGCCCTGACTCTAGGTCCTAGGTTTCCAGGAGACAAATTCTCCCAGGCAAGTACCAAGCTACCGGTCTTTTCCCACTTCCCACATGAGATTCCAGAGGACAGTACAATGCTTTAGAGGTACATTCACTCAACAGTCTGAAAAGGGTCACTATGGAACCTCATTTCTGCCAAGACAGTTACAAAGCCGTGTCTTCCCCGAATTGGTTGCACAGTACAGTAAGAGGTAACAAGACCCACTTGTCCACTGCTTTTTAATGATTTTCAATCTGTCTAATATTTTATGTGTATGAGTATTTTTGTTAGTATGCATGCAAGTGTACATGTATGCATGGTGTCAGAGGAGGTCAGAGGAGTGTGGGGGATCCTCTGATACTGGAATTATAGGTGGTTGCAAGCCACTATGTGGACACTCAGAATTGAACCTGGATCCTCTGCAAGAGCCCCTCACCACTGAGCAAACTGTCCAGCCCACTCCACGGCATTTTGACGCGGGCTTCTCAGAGGACCACAGCCTTTTGCCTCTACAATTGGAAAGAATGCTGAAGAGCTGTAGCGAGAATGCACTGGAGGATTCCAGGCTTGCTGCACGCTGTTGGATCTGTGCAGTAGACAGCATCTGAGGTTTGGAAAAAAAAAAAAAAGGAAATAAAAGCACATGAAGACAATTATAAAACTACAAGGCACAGAGTCATTGACTGTTCCAGCAGAGGTTGCCTTTTCCTTAACTTCCTTTGAAGTATGCTAAGCCTATGGTCTAACAAGGAAGACCTTTTCAAACTACTTCAGCATCCTGCAGTCTGGGGTCTCCACACAAGGCGTGAGCCTGAAGGCGGGAATGAGGTCAGCGTGGTGGGGGATGGGGGGAGCTGTGAATTTCTGACAGTCTCACAAAGGAAATGCCTTCAGCTTCTCACTCAAGCATGGCAGGAGCCGCTCTCTAAACCGGGATGCAGCCCTCTTTGAGCCTGCTGGCTTTCGCGTGCAGACGGTTGCGAAGAGGCTATTTTTATTCTTACAGAGAAAATCTGATGCCTCACGACCGAGGAGGCCTCCGGGAGCAGAAGGGCTGCCTGCAAGGCCCTGCTATTTGCTTGCCTGCAGTGAAGGACATTGGCGAACACAAAAGGTATTTTCCCTTCTGCGCTAGAGAGACCATCTGTTATCCTGCCACAGTGCAGCGCAGGGGAAACCCTTCACAAACAAGAGCCTTTCTGCCAGAGTTCCCTGGAAACACTCCCCAGACGATCCCGCCCACGCATGAGCTACATACTTCATCCCAGCCTGCCTTTTTGTATTCTTCCCTTTTATTGTTCTATAGAGAGAGAGGGAGAGAACATTGCCTGTAATTTAAAACTAGCAGCAGGGTCTGCCTTCAAAGCAGTCAGGATTTTATTATTATCATTACTATTATCCTGACTATTTTAGTGGTAGAACAGTACTACTGGCGCCTCTGTCTCTCTCTCTCTCTCTCTCTCTCTCTCTCTCTCTCTCTCTCTCTCTCTCTCTCTCACACACACACACACACACACACACACAATATGTTGCTCATGCAAAGGATAATGAAAGGGCTATAGCAAACTGTTATCAAGAGGACCTCCAAAGATCCTTTCAGAACTTGACCTGAGTGGAAATAGACCCCCTGGGAAATGGCCACAGTCACCTGTCCCCAGATAAAAGTATTTCACTGGAACAGAACCAAAGAGACAGATCTGGAGGATTCCCCTCCCTTCCACTCCAGCCTGGAGGACGAAGGAAGCCAGCTCAACTTGTTGGATTATATGGGAAGCCCCAAGAGGGGAGAAATGGGGGGTCTCGGCTCTACAGCTGGACCATCCAAGACTATCACATGGAGGAGTGGCCCAATCCCTTAAGCTCACATTTGAATGCTTCCACTGCCCCACTGACCGCAGGCAGGCTCCTTTACCTCTTTCCTTTGCTGTATAGAAACCATTCCTCTTAGCGGGCTTCTTTCTATGCTTGAGTTCACGCATGTCTTCCCTGACCTGGCTTGCACCTTTTGGAATCCCAGAGAGCTTTCCGAAGTTAGTTAAATAAGCCTGACATCTGCCTTCAAGGATCAGATTAGAGGGAACCTTCGGCTAAAGCCTGTGTCTGACAAGGGCCTGCAAAAGTAACACTGCCTCACCAAGGAAAGTGGAGAAGGTAAACTTGTGGGACACCTATGAGTGTGAGCCTGCGCGACGCTGGCAGCTCTTCCCCTGACCTTAAGACGACTTCAGCTTGTGTCCTGAGTCACAGTGTTGAACGGCATTGTTTCCTCCTTTGCCTCGCTGTAAACGTTGTTAATGCTCCAGACAGGTGAACGCCCTGCGCCTTTGCTTCGCAAAAGGGAAATAAAGCAGGCCAGCAGCGCCACCATTCGCAGGCTGGGAGAACTGCAGGAGAAACAATGAGCTCGGTCGATTTCCACAGCAAACAGGAATGTCACCACACTTTACAGCTATAACACAAAACAGGAAGCAGAACTTTCTTCTATGAGCATTGAATCCAATATGTGCCAGAAAGCTATGTAGATAGGTAGGTAATAAAACTACAAGAGAATCTCTCAGCCTTTTGGTTTTCAGCATTGTGTGTGGCTACATAGTTCTGGACACATGAACAGTAGACCATATATACAGTGGTGGACCCAAAGCTTCTCTTACCCCTTGGTGATGTAGCTGCCCTAGTTTGAGTAGCCATAGTCTATAATGATCACACAATAATAAGTTGCCTAATAACTATGTATTTCTCAAACCCCAAACGAGTGGCTCTAGAAAAATGATGGTGTGCATATGTGACCTTTAATGTCACAGGAAGGCAGTTCCCTGATGGAAAGAACCCAACTCCTCCCGGCATTTGTTTATAAAACTCCCATATCAGTTGCACATCTACACGCATGCTGGACTGTTGTGTGAACATCCAAACTGATTTCCAGCCCTTAGTTGTCTTTGGTATTTGACACACTAACCTTTCAAAACTAAAAACATACTAATTTCTCAAGGCTAAAGGCCTCCTTGAGTTGAGAGTCTGTCGTGGTGTAGATCAAACACACAGCATCCCACCCCATGACAGAATCATAAAAACACATGTCAAGGGTATCTTCCCCAAGTCTTTGGAAAAGCAAAATTGGTCACAGGTTTCCTAGGAAACAAAACCATCAATGAAAGAGCAAGTGATCTTATGGGGGAGAAATGTCCCTTCTGCAATACGTTATGAGTTGGAGGAAATGCCAGGAAAGCATTTGCAGGACCTTAAAAATACATTCCCTTGCACAAAGAAATACCTACCCTGATAAAATTAAGAGAATGTCACATATTCTCCCACGTTGCTTACTCTGGCATAAGAAGAGATAGTATTTTCCAAATTTTGATGAGCCTCATTCAAATTCTCATCATTCAAATTACCCATATGTTCCAAGTAAAGAATTACACAATCATAGATTTGAGCACAGGAAGAGATTTGCAAATCACCTCGTCCAACCCACTCACTTTCAAAGTAAAGAACAGACACCCTGGGTGGGGAAGAGATTCAACACAAGCCATCAGCACGGCTAACATGGGATCAGAAACTGCAGCCTGGGACCCCCAACACCATCAGCAAGGCTAACACAGGGTCAGCAACTGCAACCCAGGACCACAGACACTATTGGTATAGCTACCATCGGGTCAGAAACATAGGACCCCTGCCACTGTGTAGAACTTTGCAAATGGCTTTGTTATAGGCTGTTTCTAAAAAAATGTCTTCCCTGACACTGATACCCACTCTACTTTTGTCAAACTGCTCGACAATAACTTTACATAAAGTATTGTTGTTCAGTGTTTAGTGTTGGTGAACTTTCTCTGTTACTGTGACCAACACTGGAGGCAATCAAGTTATAGAGAGAAAAACAGTTTGTTTTAAAGGTTTCGGCCCATGACTGACTGGGCTCCTTGCCTTGGGTGGGCCTCTAGTAGAGGTGATGGATAACAATGGCGGACAGTGTACACAGGAGAAAGCTGCTCAGTTCGTGACCGGGAAGTAAAAGACAGAGGGAGAGAAGAGAGACTAAGGTCCTATACTCTCCTTTCTTTATGACCTCAAAGTTTCCCACACAGCCCTCTGTCCTAATGGCCCCAACTATTCCTAAGAGCACTATCAAGGGTCAAGGCCTTCATTCAGCACGTGAACCTCTGAGATGTCCTTACCAAACCACAGGATCTGAGGCCTGGAAAGATACTGAGGTCAAAAAGATGGAGAAATAAAAACACAGCTTATTCTTTGAGAAACAAAATTACTGTCATAGAGATGAGCAGAAGGAATGTGTATAGGGTTGAAAACCAAATGTTTATTTTTTTTACAAGAACACAATTATAATGGTGAATTATTACATAACAGATAGAACGTCTGTTAAATGATCAAAATTCCTTGAAGATATACCAACTCATTTTTAATCAGTTCCTTTCTGTATTGACATATTTCAAATACTGTGTAATGAAATCTATTGAAAACATGATAGTGTTTAGTTTTTAACGTGTCTAACTAATATGATCTAGCCCTGTGCCTGGAAGGCATGTTGAGTGGCCATTTCCAAAACATTCAGTTAAGTCTGAGCAAAGGCCATGCCCCCTTGTTTCCAGTTGTAACTACCCCCACCGAAGGAGCACATACAAAATGTCGTTCTTGGCCCCCATAATTGGTGCTCATTTGGGAAGAAATGAGTGAGAAAGTAGCTGTCAGAAAGAAGGACTAGGAGTGGTGAGGTGGTCATATCTAGACTCACAGCCAAAAAGACAAGAGCAGTGGGACCAAGAGGTAGAATGGTGGAGACAAGTCAGTCCTTGACTGGTCAGCGCTTCTTATTACATTGACAATGGTTTCTCAGTCTCCCACACCTATTACTCTTCAATAAACAAGAACCATATTGTTATAGGAGATTTGGCATTTTTTTTCCTAAGCATACTATAACCTGCAGAAAATAACCACAAAGAAAATAAATCCCTTCTCACACATGAAGTGTGGACCTGGGGTTCAGGAAGGACAGAAAATGGGGAACAGTCTAGAGTCACAGGACTAGATTGTTCTATCTGACAGCTCCTAGCTTCCCATACAGGGAACGTAAATCAGGTGCCACCAAATCTTGCTTGTGAAGAAGAGACACTCACATGCCTGCCTGCTGTCAGGAATTCCCATTTCACAAAGTTGGACGAGAACATTGGTGCCCCACAGCCATTCACTTCTTCCTCAGCTAGCTGGAGCTCTAAGCGTTTTACCCAAGAGATGGGAAAGTCAGGTGTCATGTTCTAGTAGCTGAGAACTTGAGCTGTGAAGAGAGAAGTCTGCACTTGGTCCCTCCATGCCTGCCAGCATTAAAAACACACGTGCTATGTAAAGAGCATGTGCCATGTCTCTACTCTGAGAATCTTAGTGATCCCATCCTAAGAGTCTGCTCAGTGAGGTGGCTGGGCACGTGCTAGGTCTAAGGTACTGACATTCTTCTATGCCAGTTGTTCCTAAAGAAACCACACAGCTTTCCTGTGCCACTGGGAGCTCACCACACTTCCACTGAAACCGCTCAAAGGTAATCAGTCACTACTACTGCTAGCGAACATTCAAAGTTGGGTGGGTGCCTAGCACTAAAGCTAATGCCATGTAGTTATCTCCGGCCCCAAATGCAGTTCCCAAGGGAGGCCTTTTCTAAACTCTTCATTTCAATCGTTGTAAGCCACCCCAACCTGTATCTCATACTGAAAACTAGATGCCATATTTAAATTTTCTTTTCATTACAATAGGCCCAGCTTCAAATTGTTCCACTCCAAACTGTCAAATGTTCTTTTAATTCCAACAAAATCTCTCATACTTATTTCTGGGAGACCTCAGGAGATCTTCTTACATAACTCAAGATGAGATCTTGTTGGTCTGCAAGGTAACTCCACCTCTCCCCACTAGGGGCAACAGTGTGCAGTAACTTGGTGACCTTTAGCTGTGGATTTCCCTGTCCTTACTTTTCTCTAGTCAGAGGTACAGATATATATCCACAGGACTGGGAAAGAAACGAAGTGGCAGACAGACTCTAAGCAGCATCCAAATTTCACCTTCTTTAAGAGATTTTTTTTTCCCAGAAGCCACCTCAACTTTCCATGCGAAGTCCCCCAGTAGGATTTCCACATCTGTGCAGGCTCTAGGCTATGCCATTCTTATGTCTAAAGCAGGTGCCACAGCTACTACAAGTTTTAAAATCAGAACCAAAGACAGATAAATGGAATTACTTTCCAACCACTTCTCTAACCACAAAGGAAAATTGAATACCCAAGTTTTAGAAGTTTTAATCCCATATGCCAATACAAAAATGTCAACCTTTGTCAGTTTACAGAGGAAAAAAAAACAACAAAATTATTATGAGCAAAGAAAGAGTAAGGCTCATAAGCAAAGAATTACGATGAAGCAGCCAACTGAGGGTATGCCTAACAGATGGGGACCAGCTTCAAAACACTCTCTTGAATATGCAATAGGATTTAATGTTGATGAGAAATCGGAAAGCTACTTACATCAGAAAGATGTAAGTAAATGTCAAATAATATTAATTGAATTTTAAAAAGCTACTATTGAGGGAAAGAAAGAAAATATTCTCTGTGAAATCATGCAATATAGAGAGAACAATGAGATCAGGAGTAAGGACGTATTTGAGAACCCCAGTTAAGCTATGTATCATTCAAAAGTCATTATTATATAAATCTAAGTTTAGGAAGCAGTACTTTGAGCATTAAAATTTTCTTCCTAAACTCAGTTTTAGTAAAGTAAAAAAATAATAAAATGTTTTGTTTGTTTTAATAAAGTCTAAATGGCTGGAGCTTATATAGTTTGGATTTTCTTTGGGCCACCAACCAGCTCCCAAATAAAGACACTGAAACTTATTATTCATTATGAATGCTCATATTTAGCTTAGGCTTGTCCCACTAGCTCTTTTAACTTAACCTGTTTCTAGTCATCTACATTTTGCCTCATGGCTTTTTTTTTTCATTCTGTATGTCTTACTTTCCAGCTTTCTCTGTGTCTGTCTGTCTGTCTGGCCCCTGGCATCTCCTTGGTTCCTTTCTTTCTTTCTCCTCAACCACCAGCCTAAATTCCTCTTCCTACTTACTCTTCCTCCCCAGAAATCCTGCCTATACCTCCTCTCTTGCTATTGGCCAATCAGCTTTATATTAGGACCAATCAGGTGCCTTAGACAAGCAAGGAAAAACAGCAACACATCTTTTTATAGTTAAACAAGTACTCTGCAGCAGACTTGTTTCTGTTATCTGAACCTAATCTCTCTTTCAGCCCTTAGACTACAAAAGATAGGACACATAGGTTTACTTTCTCATACTGGTTAGCCTAGCATAGCCTCATGGACTGATTCTCTCTCTCTCTCTCTCTCTCTCTCTCTCTCTCTCTCTCTCTCTCTCTCCCTCAACATTATTTTAAAACTATGAAAAGGAAAAAGAAACTGCATTCCTGTCAAAACCTGCTAGAGTCAGTTGCCATTATCACTATTTCAAATTTCTGTTTCTTTTTGCAGATTTCCTTTTTGTTAGTCCAGCTTTTGTTAGTCCATAATTCCAACAACATACCTTTAAGGCATCATTCCCTTTAGGCCCAAGAATATCTTTGAGTCCTCACATATTGTACACACTTTTCGATGAACCATTCTAAATTTTTATGACAGTCACAAATCATATAATCTTTCAAGGTGCACAACTCTCTATAGAAATTAGAAATCATAATAAGGGCAGGAGCAGAATAGTTTGACTGTAATTGATTTTCCAATTAGATTTATAAGCATGTGTTAAAAAACCACAATATTGAAAATGATGTCAAAATAGTACTAGACTCTAGACAAAATTTACATTTTTAGGTCTGAAAAATGTAAATGAAAAGCAGTATTAGAAATACCTGTGGTCAGTGAGCTGGCTGTGTGAAGGTGGCTCCAGTGTATTCCGTGCACAGACCTGAGCAGCAGCCTTCAGCATTGCACCAGCTTTGGAAACTATCTTCTCAGTGTACAGTATAAATTATAATCAAACCACAATAATAGAACCACAAGTATCACAGTTTATTCAAATTTAAGGAAATTTGATGATTTAGCCATTAACCCTCATTTTACATTTCTATTTATTTTACTTCATTTAAATTTAACAGATAATATATTTGCATGATCCCAGAGTAGTATAAGAAATGCACCATGAAGAAAAGATTTTTAAAAAACTAGACTTCTTCTCATATCTTTTCCACTATCTTGAACCTTACACACACACACACACACACACACACACACACACACACCCTCCAAATAATCACCTTATACTGTATCAAAAGAAAGACAAAAAGAATAGGCTATGCTTTACTAGAAAGCACCACATCACAAAACTTGTAATCTCAAAGAGCATCAGATGAGATCAAATCTACTGAGGATTGACTTATCAATGTAGGGACCTCATAAAGATGAAGAAGGATCATGATCTAACAGCCCATGATTGGTGGAATCATCAAGATAAGGATTTTGAGACTGAGAGACTCAAAAAATATTCAGCATAAACTCATCATACTTTCCAATGAAGTTAGTGAGTCTGTGGGGAATTCGCTACAGTGAACAATCAAAAGATATGGTTAGGCAAGGTAGTCCCTGAAGAGAAAAGAACAAGTCAAAGGACAGTAAAAATCTAAGTCAACCTCATTTGGATACTAACGTGTAGTTTAGTGTCTGTGCAAGTTATTTTGTTGTTGTTCTTGTTGTTGCCTGGTGGAGTTTGGTCCTCTGAATAGACAAGGATGCAGTCAGCTTCTCATCACACAAACGGGATAGTTATATAAGGCACCATTGGATGCCTGTTCTCATTCATCTCTTTCCATCACTTCACCACTTAAAAAAAATCCATTAGAAAGTGGATCTCATGATATTCCCAGTACAGAGGAGGCTTAAGCCAGGAGGACCATGATGTCACCACCTGTGAAGATTACACTGTCCGTCTATCTCAAGAACACAATTGTATAAAACTCGATTTAAAAAAATGCTTTCTATATTTACACCTATATGTTCCCTATATGTTCACTCCTCCTAGAATTAAGACTTATTATTCACAGGTTGATTTCTATGTTTACATCTGCAAGAAAATACTCCCAACCTCACCTTTGGATGCATTTGCGAATAGAAATAGGCTGTCAGGATGGATGGAAGGATTTTCATTTTAACTTCACACTTTTCAGCCATTGTTACAAATGTGTGTGAGAGTGGAAGTGTGGAAGTGTGTGTGTGTGTGTGTGTGTGTGTTTTCACACAGCACTCGTGAGCAGGTCAGATGCTGCTATCAGGAGCTGGTTCCCCACTTCCACGGAGAGATTCAGTGTTGAACTTGGGTCACTGGGGTTTATGCAAGCATTTTTACCAGCTGAGTCATTTTGATGGCACCATTGATTAGCTTTGAAGAGAACATATGTGTTTTGCTTGCAGTAAATAATCAATTTCTAAAATGGAGCGTATTTGCTTGAAGTCCAGTTGTAAAATGGTATTTGGGTCTACACTCTAAAGTGAGAATGTTGCATTAGGCTCCTGAAGATGAGAAAAGGGGACTTTTCTTTTGCTTGTAGAGACAACATTTGAGAGAAAGAGAAGATTCCAGAAGAGCCTCTCTGCATGCATCTTGGAGAACATGCCACTTTACAGATGGCATGTTGCTGTCACTTGCATTTTTCTGTGGTGAAAGAAATATTGTCCCTAGAAAGCGCTTTCCCCTGGCCCCTCTTGTCGTACAGCAGAGATTCTCTATAACCAACTCCAATCAAGTCTCCTCCCAGGTCCTTTGGATTCTTTCTAACAACACTCTGTTTCACAGCTGATATCTTTCTGTCCTTATCCTCGAGGCATCCCCCGGCCAGAGCCACCCTTCACACTCAGCTCCCATCCTTCTCCCCTAACATGTCTCCATGGTCTCACTGCTTCTCCTGGCTTTCCCCCAAGCCTTTTAAGCATCCAATCCTCAGTCAAACCTTGGCAAACTGTTCCCCACAAACTGTTCCCACAAAGCAGCCTTTAAAAGCATTCCCCTTAATTGGATCAGGAAGTCCACTTGTTTGCTTCCTCCAAGGGTGAATTAAACTGAGATCCTGTAGGCCATCATTTAACTCAATTCAGCTAGGACTCACTGAGTCCTAACTGCATTCAAGGAACTGTAATGGACAAGGTGGGGCCTGTCCATAACAAACTAGAGCTCGGGGCCTCGAGCTGCCTGTAATCTAGCAAGGCCATCTAAGTGCCTTTGGAGCCCTGGAGCTAGCCTTTACAGAACTGTTTGCTTCCAGACTCTTAGGACAGGTCTCCTTTGGCTTTTGTTTTCATCACATATTATTTTGTAAAACTTATACCGTTTTAACAACCTAAGTGCACAATTCACTGACACCAAGTCCATTCCTGGCTCTTCCCCACCATCCCTCTTCTCCACTTCCAAGGCCGTTCCTTCATCACACAGAAGTTCTGTATCCACTAAACTCCTAGCTATTTCCCCATCAAGTTCTGGTAGACCCTGGGCTACCGCCTAAGGGAACCAAGTTCTTTTAGATCTTCTGTATAGTAGAGTCATCTTGCATTTCTCTTTCTGTGCTTGGCTTCTTCCCTTTCACCGTGATGTTTGGGGCTATGTCTTATAACTAAAGAAAGAAAAGTGAGTAGGAGGTGGCTGCTTCTCATAGGAAGGCCCAGCGGATGCCATCCCATCTGTCTTCCGAGCCTGCTAGAGTTGAGTCACAATTATTAAGAGGTGGAAGATGATATTTGCTTGCGGGTCTTAGTGTGACTTTCAGGGAGAAACACTGCCAGGTTCGCACGTGATGTTCTCATCATAGAAGGCAGATTAACAAGAGAAAAGCATTCGATTTTGTTTAATATAAGCATAATGCGATATGGGGTCTCGGGAGATATCTATGCAATGTGCATGCCTATATGGGGTAAGGACAGTTGTCACGGAGTGAGAGCAAAGGGAACATGGCATAATGGAGGCCAAGTACAAGAGACTTGTCAGGGCCTACTGGTGCAGGTGGCTATTGGTGTCTCTGTGACTCTGAAGATGAGCCTGTACTTCTTCAGGTGTAGAGAGGCCTCTTCCCTGTGAGGTATTTGGAACTACTTCAGAAACAGGCTGAATAAACATTGTAGCACGAATTCTAATTGGTCTTAATAATACATTCTCAGAGTCAGCTATTGGGGTGAAAGCTGAAGGATCAGAGAAGCAGAGCTGCCAATCACTGGAGTTCTTACCTCTACCAGTAATTAGACCAAAAGGGCGATCCTGTCCTCAAACGGCCTCCTCAGACTGTATCCTCAGACTGACTGCTCCTCCGTCTGCACTGAGCTCCTCTCTCTTCCCGCCTTATATTCCTCTCTCTGCCCAGCCCTGTGACTCCTGTCTCCACCTCCTAAGTGCTGGGATTAAAGGCATGTGATCCCAATTCCTGGGATCACCTTTGTGTGAGCCTTGTTTCTGTTTTAGACTGGATCAATCTCATGTCGCCCAGGGTGGCCTTGAACTCAGAGATACGTCTGTTCCCCCCAATCCTGGGTTTGCAGGTGTGTGACACCACTCCCAAGCTTCTAGTGGCTTAGCTGTGCACTCTGGTCTTTAGGCAAACTTTGTTAAACACACACACACACACACACACACACACACACACACAAAAATCACTACAGATCATTTCTAGGTTTTATAGTCTGCTTCAGTGTAGAAGAGGGGAGAGAGGTCAGACAAGGGTACTTATCTTATGTTCTGCTGTTTCTCCAGCACCAAGTTGCCGTATTTTGGAGGTAGAGCACATCCTGAGTCCTTTCTTGCCATCAAAGAAAGGGCTAACCCCTCTCAGCATAAGACCAAATGTAAAGTGTAAGATGAGGCACATTCCTAGACTGCTCACCACTAAGAGAGAAGAGAATTACCATGCAAGTGACAGGGCATTCTTTCTGTTTTCCTTTGTCAAGAGAGTGTGTACAATTACCAAGGGAAAACAAGGTCATAGTGTAATAACAAACTAGCCCAAAGTTCCTGTGGTTTAACACAACTTAATTCTCCTTCACACTACGTGTCACTCATGAGTTTGTGGGTGCCGGTTTCACACTGTCACTGGGGAATCCAGTACCAGGGTATCTGCCATCCTGCAACTAATCCAGTCTGGAAAGGGTGGCGGCTTCTCTAGAAATTTGCATGTGTTTTCCTTTCTGTCTGAACTGAGAGGCAATGCAGTTTCTTCTCCTGGAAACCCACAGAAACATCTGAGCGCCACATCTGAGTCTAGGAAGTGGAGGAAAAGAGAAGCAATATTTGATGAGCTTCGGTGTCTGGCGCACCCGTCAATCAACCTGCCACCCCAGTGGCTGTGAATCTGTAACATGATCAGGGAACAGATTTCCTTTTAAAAGAGAAACAATGTCACTGCAAACTTGTAGGATACTTTATGTAGATAAGCTTAAAACAGAAAAGAAACGTGATGGGTGGCTACATTGTGGAGTTCTGAACCATACATTGAGGAAAAATTAAAAATAATTTCATTCTGAGGTAAAGTGTCCACTGATAGCATCATACACAGATTCAAAATGATACCTTCAATAAACAAGGCAGAGTGGCGGTGCTGTACTCCAGCTTAGGTTTGAGTTGACTCCAGATGTAGGCAAGTTGATCACCAAGATGAGCCATCCCAAAACAGGGGACAAAATTTAACATTCAGTCGCACTTCTGGCCTCAGCTAATTACACCGCATCTCCTAAACTTTCTGCCATCTCTTAATATCCCATTAAAACATAAACCAAGCAATAAATTAATACTCTGATAGGGCTAAGAAAATCAATATCCACCCTTTGCAACACTGCACAGAGAAGCAGCCTTCAATACATGCATGCTTAGGGCATGTTTCAGATTTAAATAATGAGACTGCCCACCCTAATTAAACTAGAACTTCATTATCTGCAAAAGTATTACATCAAAATAGAAGTACTATTCACAGGTACTGTGATTCAGGGTTGCAACACCTTTGCCAGAGTGTGGGAGTCAGTAACACTCTCTGTGTATCCAATACAGCAATTCAGCTTTTATCTAGTACTGTATAACCAGATCCCCCGCAAAAATACACTTCCTGGCACACCCATTGCCACATACAGGTGTCAAATTTCATCAGTAATGACATGAAAAAGCACCAATTATGGAGTCTGTGAGAATTATATAGAGGGGTTCTCTACCAATAGACTTGTGAGTGATTCCTATTTGAATTATAATATATGTTAATTTCTTCACATTAGTAGATTATCTCCTAAATGTGATTTTAATGTTAACTATCAACCCTACACATTTTTAATTGATAAAAATTTTAGGAGATTAGTTTATAGTCGTTTATAATTTAAAAGCCAGACAGTAATGGTTGAAATCAGAAAACTGATCAAGCAAGATAACATTGATAACAATGGGTGCCTTGATTTTTTTTTTTTTTTTTTTGGTTTTGGTTTTGGTTTTTCAAGACAGGGTTTCTCTGTAGGTTTGGAGCCTGTCCTAGAACTAGCTCTTGTAGACCAGGCTGGCCTCAAACTCACAGAGATCCACCTGCTTCTGCCTCCCAAGTGCTGGGATTAAAGGCGTGCACCACCACTGCCTGGGCCTTGATTTTTTTTAAAGACTCCTTGAAATGGGCAGGTAACCTAACAACTTGCATTTGCACAGTAAGAATTTGCAACTTGTTAAACATAAGAAAATTTTCTTAAAAAACACTGAACGAGTGACCTGAGTCTATCCCAAAAATGTCTGTATTTTTTAAGACTCCAAAGCAACCATTTTTCTCCTAGTCACATGAATCCTGCTCTGTGGAAATATGTACTGACTATACTGATACAAAATTCTCAAGAAAATATACCAACCAGAGCATAAAAGTGAGGTGAAACTCATTAGTAATATTGATGAATTTGGCTCATTTTATTCATCACACAGTATCCCAAACACATTACCAGTTTTGTAACATTTGCTTTTTTTTTTTAATAAAAGTGGCCAAATCTAAGAAGGAAGGTGTCTCAACTCTCAAATCTACTTCACTAGGACAGAGTTTAGCCAAAGTTAAGGAATAAAGAAAGACAATAGCCTAAGGTATAAGAAAAAATGATTGGAGGGAGAAAAAAATGATTATGTAGTCTGTACATCTATAATCAAGCTTCAGCATATTTAATAACTCATGTTCAGAAAATAATGGCCTTGGTGGACTCTGAACAAAGTCTTTGGCCTTCCTACAGCCTTTACTTGGCAGGTAGGCATCCGGCAAGTAGTATCAACTGGCTTGAGATCTCACCAATTTAGTACAATGTATCTAAGGTAGCACAATAACCATGCTCCACAATCAGAGGTGTTACTCACTATCCTAGCTTGCATTCTGTTGCAGTGGAAAAACAAACAAACAAACAAAATACCACTATCCACAACTAGTTGGGATACAATCTAGGGCAAGTCACAAACCATGAGGCAGGAACTAAAGCAGAGACCATGGAAGAACACAGTTTACTTGATTGCTCCCTATGGCTTGCTCAACTATGTTTCTTGTGTAGACCAGGCCCACCTGCGAAGGGGTAAAACTGCCTGCCACAGGCTAAGTCCTCCCGTGTCGATCAGCAATCAAGAAAATGACCATATGCATACAGGTCAATCTGATGTCAGCAACTACTCAGTTGTGGTTCCCTCTTCCCAGGTGACTACATTTTGCGTCAAATTGACAAAAAAACTAACCTGCACAGCTGCTACAAATGTCTATCTAAGGACACAGCCTCTACAGTTGCTCATAGATCCAAGGAACTGAAGGCAAATGAAGCTTGAAGCTGTGTTCAGGTTTTCCCTGTCCTTGCACTATGGAGCTCTGAATGACTCTACATTGAACGAGGCCAGTCACTCTTCTCAAGCCTGGCTACAAATTTCAAATACTAAACCAGTACAGGAGTCCTTTCAAACACTGTAACATGGATCACGTCTCCTGGCCATCTCTGATAGCTCCATACATTTAACCCACAATGTCCCAGTGAGGGTTTTATGAAGAAATAAGAGAGAAAGAGCAAGGAAGAAAAGAAAATTGTAATGTTGACATGTGTACTCTGTTTCAGCAGCTACTCTAAGGATTGTACCTATGATAACAGCACTTTTAATCCCGTGTCCTGGGAACTATTAACTCCCCTCATTTGCATAAAGACAACTAAAGAACCACAGAGGTTATTAAGACCCTCAAGGTAAACAACGGGTAAATGTCAAAGCCAGAATCAGACAGTTCCACAATTAATATGCATGTGTCCACTGTATGACACCTCCAAACGTGAGGAAAAAAAAGAAAAGATGGAGAGGGAGGGATAGTGATTGACATCCTCAGCCAACGAGAAACAGACATAAGGAGTAGAAAGAAACAAATTGGTCCAGGACAGCCTGTCATCACCGGCAATTCTTAGGAATTGACCTAACTGGGACAATGAGGGTTGAAGAAATGGTAAATACTCATATGAAAACCTAGGACAAGTGGACTGTGTACTCTATGGAAACATGCCAACAGCAGCAACCCAGGAACACAGCTTGATTATTATACACAGAAAGGCAGAAAGTATGTAAAATCCAGAGGGGATGGAGGACACAAGGCCTTCTAAAAACTGTACCACCCGTGCACATATGAGCTTACAGAGACTGTGGCAGCATCCACAGGGCCCCCAGAGGTCTGCCTCATGGGGTCCTAGAGCCTAAATGATAAACAGACACCTGCCCGTATAGCTACCCCAGAAGCTATTATACACAGCATGAAGGAGGAGGAGGAGGCAGGGTATCTAGTTTCAGTAGGAAATTTGTGTATGGGTACAGTCTCATGTGGCTGTCTTCTGGGAGGAATAAACTGCGGCTGATAGTTTCTGCACACAATATCAGCATCCCAGACAACATGGCTGCAGCTGATACTTTCTGCATTCACTTAGCTAAGGTCAACTGGTATTCAGCCTCTGTCTCAGACAAGGGGAAGGCTTTGCCATTCCTCTGAGCATGGTGCCAGAAAGACCTTGCCACTCCTGTGGTCCTGAGGCATTGGGGTTATTGACATGGTCGTGCTCATTTCAAATATATGCACCCATTGGAGACTTCATCCACTGGGCACAATATCCAAGTCCTTGTTTACAGTTACTATGTATGAGAGAAGAAGTGTGGGGGGAGTTAAAGAGAGGAGAACATGCCCTATAATTCCCAGGTAGTCCCAGATTTCATACGGTGAAATTGCAAATATTAGAAACTCTCTTCCCTAGTTCTTCATTTCTCTAGAAAACAGGGACATTCCTGTGGATGGCTATTTATAATAGTCTGTCATCTAGAATGTTGCCACTCAGAAGGTTGTCAACAGAGCAAAAACTCCCGAGAGTTTTCAGAAATGCAAGCCCCTCAGCCCAGCACAGAGACACTAAAACAATCTGTTTCTTAACATGATTGTCAGGTAACATGTAAGTAAATAGATTGAGAAACTCTTGCCCAGATGGCCTTAAAATCCAAGTGCATCCCGAGAAGCTGATAACAAAACTCCACGTAAACTTAAGATGGAGAACTCAGAAGTAGGAGACAACCCCAGGTCAAAAGTAAGGAGGTAAACAGGCGAATGAAATATAAATATGCCCGGATCTGAAAGGTAAGGGGGCGCAGGGTATGGAAACATCATTGAGACTAGGAAGAAAGCACGTGGAGCAGAAAAATTGGTGTATTAGGGTTCTCTAGAGGAACAGAGCTGATAGAATGATATCTTCGTAAGGGATTTAGAAGAGTGGCCTACAGACTGTGGTCCAGCTTGTCCAACAATGGCTGTCTACCAGTGGGAAGTCCAAGAATCCAGTAGTTATTCAGTTCGTGAGACTGGATGTCTCAGCTGGTCTTCATTATATGCACGAACCCCGAAGAGGGCTCTAATGCCAGTGAAGGAATGAACTTGCAGGAGAAAGCAAGAGCAAGCAGGCAAAGGGCAAGAACCCTTTCTTCATGATCTGTATATAGGCTGCCAACAGGAGGTGTGGCCCAGATTAAAGGTGGATCTTCTCACCTCAGAAGATCAGGATTTAAGTTAGGTTAACTGGGTTAACTTTATCTTAACTGGGTCTTCTATGGATGTGAAGAGACACCATGACCACAGCACTCTGATAAGGAAAACATAAAATCGAGGTGATGACTTACAGTTCAGCGGAGCAGTCCATTAGCATCATGGCAGGGAGCACGGCAGCAAGGAGGCAGACACGGTGCTAGCCATGTCTTGATCAGAAGGCAACAGGGAGTGCCTGTGACAATGAGAGAAGCTTAAGCCAAAGAGACATCAAAACCTCGCACAGAATGGCACTCTTCCTTTGACAAGGCCACGCCTCTAAATAGCGTCACTTCCTGAGCTTATGGGGGCGAATTACATTTAAACTATCACAGTCCTCTTGCTTCAAATGAGTTAATGAATAAAAGTCCCTCACAATGTGTACCCAGCTTGGGTTTTAGTTAATCCCACCTGTAGTCAAGTTGACAACCAAGAATACCCATCACAATTGACATTTTAGCAACCAATAGGAGTCAAGAGCCTATACCCCAAGCAGATCAGGGTGAGGAAGCAGATTCCACACTAAACTGCAGTAATAAAAGGGAAAAGAGTAAATTAGAAAATATATATACTGAAGGAAAAGAGGTCATCAAACAGCATGGAATTGGCAGAAATCAGACATAGACCGAAGGAACAAGACAAGGGCTTTAGAGCTGGGGAGATGGCCAGTGACAGCCAAGACATTAGCTTGCTGAGTCAATAACATTCTTTCCCTCTAAACCTAGACCATAATTTCATCCATGGGCTGGGGAGACATCCCATGGACTATAGTAGTTGATGTATAAGTGGGAGAACTGGAATTTGGATGCCCAACACAGACATGAAATCCAGGTAAGCGTGGCATTCCACCTGATAGTGTAGCCCTTGGAAGGCAGAAGATAGAGGATACCCATGGCAAACTGACTAAACAGACTCCTCAAATCAGTGAGCTCCTGGCTCAGTGAGAAACCCTACCTAAGTAAATGAACTGGAGAGCAATCAATGGTGAGCCCATTGTTGACCTGTAGCCTCCAACACACACACAAACACACATAGGCCTAAACAGGAAAAAATGTACACACACACAGTGCATCTGTGATTCTCTTCAGTTACACACCATACCAGAAACTGGTGTGCTACAAGAAAACGCCTTAAAAAGACAGAGAGGGTAAGTTAAAACTAGCGCCTCAGATAGAAACCTCTGGACTGTCCTCTGCAAAGTGACCAGGGGCCTCAGAGCAAAGCAGAAGCTGAACTGTAGTTTCTAGCTGCCTTGACTCAATGTGTGCATTTTTACACTTAATCTTTTTCAACTCTAATCTCTACTTTTCAGCAACTCTGAGCTTCCCTGAGAGTTGTGAATTGACATCCAGCCCTGCAGGCTCTATGCAGTAGACTCTCTGCGCTCAATCTGCATAGTCTGACTTCTTCTAATTGAGCAGATCTCAACCCTAAAATCTACCTGCAAGGATACAGATTGGTAGGCTGGAAAGTACCCGAGCCAACATTTAGAGAAAGAATTCCCAAGTCACAAATCCCCAAGTCACTTCTCTCCCCATACACACTAGAAGCTCATAGCTCTTTGGGGTTTGCTTTAGAGTTCAACTAATGGGACTCTCCGCTGTATCCCTCTAGCACCACTACTCCCAGCAGGCGCCTTTCTTCATTCTAAATGCCTCAGCAATTTCTCTGTGGTCTCAGTTACCACTCCCCTACTTCCAACAGAGAGCGAAAAGGAGATTGATCATCTTGCCTTTAATGGCCACAAGAAATATTGAATTCTGACTCAAAAGAACATTTCCCATGAGCACCATCTTAAATCTTAATTACAAGTTTATGTATTATTCAAGCAGAGCCAGAAACTCTGCTTCGAGATAGCATTCTATCATTAGTCTTCATTCTCTCTCCTCCATCTCCTTCCTGACTTCCAAATAGCGGCCATTTCAGTCCTGTTGCTTCTTTAATTATACTTCAGTTCGAATTATCATTTCCCTAGAGCACTAGACTTTCTCAGGCACAACACATGTGGCTTCTCCAATAAGAGGACTTGACTCTGATCTGGGCCCCTTACTAACAAGTGTTGGAGATGAAAACAGGCTATATATCAAAACCTAGAATATCACCAGAAAAGCTCTCTATAGCAAAGGATCACAAGGTTACCATAAATATAGTTCTGAGCTGGGCCTGGTGGCTAATACACCAAATATTCAGGAAGCTGAAGCTAGATGACCAATTCAGCCCACAAGTCAAGTTCAGTGTGGTGGTTTGAAAGAAAATGGCTTCCAAAGGAAATGGGACTAGTAGGAGGTGTGACCTTGTTGGAGGGAGTCTTTCCGGTCTTTTTACTCAAGCTTCCCTCAGTGTAACTGTCAGTCAACTTCCTGTTGCCTGTCAGATATATGACTCTCAGCTCCAGCATCACATCTGCCTGCATGTCACCATGCTCCCTGTCATGATGGTAATGAACTGAACCTTTGAAACTATGAGTGAACCACCCCCAGTTAGATAATGATTTCTTCATAAGAGTTGCTGTAGTCATGGTATCTCTTCACAGCAATGAAAACCCTAACGAAGACAGGATGAGATACACCAAGGTACTATCCATAACAAAACAAACAAATAACAAACAAAAGCCTATGTAAGTTCTCATCCAGAAGTGCATACATGTGTATGACTCACATGCGTGCATTCATATACATGCAAATAAACGGAAGGTGCCCAATTGCCCAGATAATATACAAATTGTACTTTCTTTTAGAGGAAAAATAGAATGTGACAAACTGCAATGTTTTCAACTTCACGTTTCTGCTTTGATAGTCTCCCCTTGATCATACATACTCATGTACAGGTAAGCATTTCAGTTGAAAGACTGCAAATCCATACTAATAGAGATAAATCATAGCAGCAGCAGTAAAGTAAGAAAACATTTGATCAGAAAGGTTGGTGGGTTTCAGAAAGTCTGAACACAGAATTGGTCGTAATGATGATGTATTAGTCAGGGTTGTCTAGAGTAACAAAACTTGTACAATGAATAGAGAAAGAGAAGGGGATTTATTACAATGACTTACAGACTGTAGTCCAGCTAATCTAAAAATAGCTGGCTATGAATAGAAAGTCCAAGAACCCAGTGGTTGCTCACTCCATGAGGCTGGATGTCTTAGCTGGTCTTCAGTAGATGCTGGAAGCCTGAAGAAGTAGGCTTTAATGCCAGTGAAGAAATGGACTTGCTAGCAAAGGCAAGAACAAGCAAGCAAAGAATGGAAGCTTTCTTCTTCTGTGTCTTTATACAGGCTTCCAGCAGAGGGTGTGGCCCAGATTGGATCTGGGTTAAAGATCTGAATGAAAGGCAAGTCTTCCTGCTTCAAAGATGCAAATTAAAATTAAATCTGCCCATTTATTGAAAAGAATTCCCTCACAGGTGTGCCTTTATTTTGAGATTTTAGTTAATTCCAGATGTGGTCTAGTTGAGAACCAAGAAGAGCCATCACAGATAATAAAACAGAACAGATAAAACCAAGACTAAACAAGAGTGAAGGCTTTGGCAAAGATGCAAGTCATTCCTACTAAGCAAAGTCTAGACTTAAAACTAGCAAGAGAAGAGGACAAGGGATCTCAGGGAAGACTTCCGGGTAATTAACTAAATGACAGTTCATGACTGCTGTATCAGGCAGCCTTCATCCGTCAGTGTGCACAGAACAGCTGGCCGAAGCTCCTGGCCACAGTTAGGATTTTAAGGATGCTTATTTAAATCAAAAACATGCAAAGGCAGTTTTGACTGGGGTCAGTCCCTTATGGGTGTTAGATCCTAGCCAGGCTCATCCCAGAAGTGAAACAGCCTGTTGCAGGGTATTTGTTTACATGGTGTGAATGTGTCGCTATGATTGGTTTAAAAAAGAGCCGAATGGCCAATAGTTAGGCAGGAAAAAATAAGTGGGGCTTCTGGGGAGAGAAAGGAATTCAGGATGAATCTAGGCAGGTGAGAGATACCAGCAAGACACTGAAGAAATCAGACATATGGTACAGAGGACAGGTAGCAGAGCCACATGGCAAAGCATAGGTTAGCAGAAGAAACAGGCTAATTTAATTTAAGTTAGAAGAACTAGTGGGACAAACCTATGCTAAAGGCCCAACTTTCATATTTAATAAATCTCTATGTCATTATTTGGGGCTGGTGGCCAAAAAGAAAATCCAAATGCAGCAGCCAAATAGACAACCACTCCCAGCCCTGCTTGTAAAGTCATTTATTAGCAACATTAGGAGTATTCTACACATGCCCAATGGACCTATCCACTCCCAGAT
Organism: Alexandromys fortis; assembly: GCF_014885135.2. Taxonomy (NCBI): domain Eukaryota; kingdom Metazoa; phylum Chordata; class Mammalia; order Rodentia; family Cricetidae; genus Alexandromys; species Alexandromys fortis. The sequence goes on from NW_026067946.1 coordinate 9,709,422, forward strand.
TGCCTAGAGTTTACCAGCCTTTATAAGGGATATGTTTGTGGAAAGAATATGTCCACAGAAAACCTGTTCTAATCTTCAAACCTTTCCTTTACGGAAAGAAACGTACAATGGAGAACAGTAGTCATAAGGGCATAAAACAGGGACCAAACAGTGTCAACCACTGAACAAGACAACTGAAGATAATTTTAACATAGAACCTTCAAAATTAGGTGACTAGATGGGGAGATAAACCATATTAGTTAAAGGGAAAATTCAATGTTACAGATCTTTCAATACTTACCACTCTGCTCCCCCCAAAATGCATAAATCCAATTTAATTCTCACCAAAAAAAATCAACAAAAATTTTATAAGAAGTGAATTTTAAAATTAAGTTTTTAGGTAATATGTAAGATTACTATCATCAATTTAAAAATAATAAGAAAAAAATTTTCCAAATATCAACATATATTAGGAAGATATGGCCATTGAAACTGTACTTTTCAAAAATGCATAAATCCACAAATGAAAGAAAATGGTTATTTTACAACTTCTCACTTGATGATGTGACACTCTGAATAGAGAAAAAATGATAAACCACTAGCCATCCTGGAACAACAGAAGATCATTTTGGAAAAAATTTAACATGATTTGCATGCAAATGACTTGCAGTATCAATGCCATGTAGATAAAAGTGGTGAATGTAACTCAAGCCAAAGCATACTAGAAGAGAATGAGCAAATTGTTACTTTTAGTTCATTGTCTTCAGCATCATCTAAGCTGCCCTCATTATCACAGAATAGTTTTTAAAGTAAACATACTGTCTTGTTCTCTCTCTCTCTCTCTCTCTCTCTCTCTCTCTCTCTCTCTCTCGGCTGTTTTTTGATGAAATCATAGCATCTCAGTTAAGTCACTGCTTTTATCTTTTTATATGGATGTCTGACCCACCTTTGATAATGGGCCTTTGAATTTCTATTTGCTGTTACCCTGGCTTGGCAGGATTTAGTTCAGTTGGGCGATGGTTGAAGTTCAGTCTGTGACCACTCAGTGCTGGTTAGTGACTGAGGTGACAGAGCAGGTCTTGGTTCAGCTAGTGCAAGGAGTAACTTCTTATTTCACAGTCAAGCACTCTCGTACCATAAGAAGGTTCTTCCTGCCGTCCCTCGGAAATTAAAACTAGAATGCCAGAGAGAAGTGGAGATGGAAGCCAACATGATCATCTCATTAGATATTGAAAAAGCCTTTGACAAAATACAACATCCCTTCAGGATAAAGGTGTTGGAAAAAAGCACAGATACAAGGAGCATACCTAAATATAATAAAGGCAATATACAGCAAGTCAACAGCCAAAATCAAACTAAATGGAGAGAAACTCACAATGATTCCACTGAAATTAGGAACAAGACAAGGTTGTCCATTCTCTCCATGTCTATTCACTAAAGTTCTTGAGGTCCTAACTAGAGCAATAAGACAACAAAAGGAGATCAAGGGGATACAAAAGAGAAAAGAAGTCAAACTCTCACTATTTGCTGATGATATGATAGTTTATATAAGTGATCCCAAAAATTCTACCCAGGAACTTCTAAAACTCATAAACACTTTCAGTAATATAGCAAGATACAAGATTTACCAAAAAAAAAAATCAGTAGCTCTCCTTTACATAGGTGATAAATGGACTAAGAAAAATATCAGAGAAACATCACCCTTCACAATAGCCAAAAATAGCAAAAAAATATGTCAGAGTAACTCTAACCAAACAAGTGGAGGCTTGTATGACAAGAACTTTAAATCTTTGAAGAAAGAAATTGAAAAAGACACCAGAAAATGAAAAGCTCTCATGTGAACCAAGGTTTTTAAAATGTTTGTGTACTATTTTATATATTACAATTTTCTCTATAATTATCATTATTATTTCCAAAGAAGTCAAAAATAAAGAGTTGTTTTCAATATACAAAAAAAAGATTCTAGACTTGAGAGTTTTTTTGACTTTCAGATTTCTGTTCAATAGTACAAAAAACTCAAACCTATATGACCTGCAGTGTATTGGATAGTTTTACAAATAATTCAGAAATCAAACTGTATCCTAATGGCATTATTGTACTGCCTATAAAGGTCTAGCTCTCAAACGATTTTCAAATCAGAATTAATACCTAACTCCTTCATTAGTCAGTAAGTTATGAAAAATCAATGGTCTATTTTGCTCTTGCCCGAGGATGATTGTTCATCTTTACAAAAACTACATTTTACAAATATGCTAAAAACTCACTTTAAGAGGCTCCAATGATAAAATGCAAAGACCACAAGCAATTATTTTTGGAAAATCATTTATAATTTTGATTTCTCTTGTGGAAACAAAAATGGTAGATTTTAATCATGTCTTTAAAATTTTTAATTGATACAAAAAAATTTTAAAATTATATATTAATGAGGGTCTAGATAATATTCAGTACATATACACATGATGTGTAATTTGGTTGAAAATGTTTATCACTTGAAATATTTACCAATTACGTATGATGAAAACATTAAAAAACACTTTTCTCGTAGCTTTTTCAAATGCCCAGAATATAGCATTACCTATAGTCATCATACTATGCCGTAGCTCTGGTTCCTAACTGTAACTGTGTCCCCCTTGGCCAAACTTTTACCCATTCCTTTCCCTTCTGTTTTAAAAATATCATATTATGATAAATTCTTCAAGAATTCCATACACACATACTACATATTTTGAAGGTATCCCCTCCTACCCATCCTCTGACTCCTCTTAGCGTCACCACCCCGGGCCACCAGCTTTGATCCTTTTATTTCTGCTCCACCACGTTCAATTTGTGCTGCCCGTCTACTACGTCTCCACTAAGTTGTTCCTGCCAAACATTTTGCAGCAGCAACAGAAAGTAATAACAGAAAATTATTACCACGATGTGGGTTATTGCTGTGACAATCTAATCATGTGATTTGGGGGGCTTGTAGAATTCAGAAGTATTCGGAGATGTCCTCTAGAGAGGCCCTAGAATGTTGTGCCCAGGCCCAATGGTCATTCTATGGGAAAGGAGAAAACCAGAAGGCAACTAGAAATGTGAACAGCCAAAACTGTGCTCTAAGGCCACAGGTGGAAACAAGGTCTCAATCAGAAACTGGACAAGAGCATCCCTGACATATCCCAGCAAAGAACGCACTTATATTCTGCGTGTGTCATGAAATTTTGAAGGGAGATGAACTCAAAGATGATAGTCTAATTCATTTGGCAGAGGAAATTTCAAGAGATCATATCATCCAGGTGGTTGTATAATTATTGCTGGTCACGTTTAGCCAGATTTATAGTGAAAATAACGGCTGGGGTAAGGTTTTGAAAAATGACAACCATGCTATTTGTCCGAGACGGGAGTGGAAAGTTGCAGAAGAAGCAAGATCAGAAAAAGCTAGGGCCGCTGTTAAAGAGATTTGCGCCGCTGAACTTTGTACTTGAGACCAGCAGAAAGGTGCCCCGAGGGGGAGACCCACCCATTGAAGTCTCCGGGGAATACAAATGAAAGGAAAGCACTTTCACTGAAAGGGAATCACTCTTTAAAAGAACAAAGAGACAGCACTTAAAAAGAGACCATTTCCAGGGTACCCTGCGGGAAAAGGCCAGGAAGGGAAGAGACTTTCTCAGTACAATCTTCTGAGCGCTCAGGCTGCTAAAGCCATGGTAAAGGGAGACTCAGCTACCTTTCAGGTTTGTAAAGTGGTGTTCTGGAATCTCCCAAGAAAGCTTCAGAGCAAAGCCTGCAAGACAGACAATGAGCATGGGGGCCTGATACCCTGCAAGGCAACCCACAATCAGTTACGTTTGAAAAGTGCAAAAGGAAGCCTAAGTTGCAGTGGGCGAGTCCAGGAGTGTGGAACTTCTGCTATGAAAACCTGCATGCTCTGAGTGGAGTTGGCCCAAGAAAACAGACGCGTGTGCTGTTGCAAAGGACAGAGTTGGAGCTGCCTGCGCCTGTTGGAGCTCACGTCATAACGCCTCATGCTCCGGATGCTGGACATTGAACTAAATGATTGAACGTTTTCCCTAGAGAGTTAGAGTTTTGGTTTGACCCAATCTTTCCTTGCCGTTCAGCTATTCCTCCCTTTTGGAATGGGAATGTTTGTAGCACTGTACATTAAAAAAATATGTGACCTTTGTTTTTATTTTTAAATGTGAGAAACAGCTTTTTTTTTTCCTGATCAAAAGTGGCTATCCCACCAAGAACCAATATTTCATAAATCTCCCAGACCTTATTAAACTTTTGTGAAAAGAAATTCAAATTTCAAATCTTTCCCACTTTTTCCCTACACACACACACACACACACACACACACACACACACACCCTTTTTTTTTAATTTACTTTGTACTGCTTTCCAAATTAGTCAGCTGTGGATAGACTGTGAGCCTAAACCTCAGCCAGTGAGGAACAACCATACTCCCCCTTATATTGAGATTAAAAGCCTGAGACCACTTCAGCTATCTGTGCTAGTTGCTAACCCAGTTTGGGTAGTGGTGTGCCTTTTTTTTTTTTTTTTTTTCAAAAAGAGTTGCCTTGCTGAGTTACTTTACTTTGTTCTTTTGCTTCTCTGTGAGACACCAAGAACATTCTTTTCAATATGGGAGCTCACAGTTAAGAGCTTGCCTTGATTTCAGGAAAGTCTTTGAACTTTAGAATTTTGAACAGTCTTGGGACTGCTAAAGACTACAAGGACTTTTGAATGTGAATTAAATGTATTTTGCCTTATGAGATGACCATGGAACGTTGGGGACAAGCAAGGAATGTTAAAACTGTAGTGTCACCTACCGGCTCATGTTCTGAGTGTTTGGTCCACCTCTGGTACTAGTTTTAAGATCTATAGAGTCATCGGGAGGTAAGGCATGGCTAGTAAAGGAAAGGCATGGTTAGACTTTGTAGGATCGCATATGTCTGGCTCTGGCCATCTCAGTTCTGTTACAGAGCCACTAGGGACAGGGACACTCCTTCTGCCATGCCTTCTCTCCGTGATGCTCTAAAAACCTTCTGAAATGCTATGCCAACACAAGCCTTGCTCCTTAAGTTGCCTCTGTCAAGTATTTTGTCGCGGATCGTGGAGATACACAGAGTAGCTAATACATCCTACCCAACCTCTCCTCATTACCCCATCCATCCTGGGTAGAACATCTCCCTTTAACCCCATGGACACTCACGTTCAATCCTACTTAAGCATGCACTGGTCTTATAAACTGTCCTAAAGCCTTCAAAGCTAAGTATGTGCTTAGACTGGCTGCCCTCTCTTGGGACCAGAGTTTTTTATTTTTATCCTGAAACAGACTTATCAGGAAATACAAGGCACTGGGAGGAGTGGTGGGGACAAGAAGAGAAACTCAGAGTGCACAGAGAGATCATTCTAACCTGGGATGAGGAGATGGACTGGAGTAATGTGTGAAAGAGGCTGGATCTTCCACTGTTCTGTGGTGGAAGCCTATAGTCTAGGAAGTCTGCCATAGCCTCACAGATGATTGAGATCTACGTGTCTCCGTATAGCAACCAGATGACATTAGGCAAGCTATTTCACCCCAGTTTCTTAATATGTAAATGGAAATAATCATGGTGCTTATTTTATCTGGTTAGAAAGGGGTAAAAACTGTTAAGTGATTTGAACAGCTCCTAGAAAAACCAACGCATCCTAGATTGCAGTATTGACATTGTCATTAATGCTGTGCCGCAACAAATTGTCACTACCCCCCCCTTATTATGCTCCATCAGGATAGAATCACAAGCATTATGGCAGCACAAATTGAGACAAATGTTCTAATCCCCAGTGAGAATAACTGAATTCCAAAAATCTTAGAAGGCAAAGCCCTGAGAACAAATGTTTCTTTAAAGCCTCATTTAGAAGAAAAGTCGGTGGTAGCAACTCAGTCACTCAACAGTGTGAGGGACACGTGCTCTGTAATTTTCTCTCCATGCTCTGCTTCCCTCTGAGCCGAGAACATGACACACGTCGGAGCACTGTGCTTGAAGGCTGTGAAAAAGGCTGTCAACCCAAATCAACCTAGGTTGGTGCAACGCACACGTGGAAGCATTGAAGCCCTAATGGAGGTTAGAGGAGCCTTAGTGAAGGAGGCAAAGTTGGGAATGAGTTCATGGATACCAAACAGTTGTATTATATGTGTACAAATAAAACCAGGAGAAATTCTCCTCTGATTGGGTACATAGAATACAGTGATTTAAAAAAAAATGTATTTTCCCTCAGAGCTTCTTTCTGACTGGGATACTGAACACAAGCTAGATGTTCTAGGAGTGCATCCGCAGAACACCCAAGACCATTAACTAAGACAAGGCTCATCAAGAGGAAGTAGCTTTTAAAATTAGAAATAGCAAGCACTTTATAATGGGTAGACTGGGAACTGCAGGTTTGAAAACAAACAAATGAACCAACAAAACACTTAGCAGATAAGCAAGAGAGGCTGAAAATCTAGGCAGTGGCCGGGCATCCTATAGACCTTAGCAAGGATATTGGGTTCTGCCTTATAGAAATGAGATCTGACCATGTTTTCATTTTGGCCCCTCTGGCTACATCGAGGACAACTGATTTTAGTGTATTAAAATTACAAAAAGGGGGGAAATGTAGCAGAAAAGCCTCTTCAGAAGAACAGGTGGGTGATGATGATAACATGGAGGGAAATGGTGGCAAAAGAAAGACAGAAGAATGTGGGCTCCAGACAGATGTGGGAGGCCATGACAGTAGGTCAAAGAGGTTAAGGAAGATGCAAAGATGAAGCCAGCTCCTGGACGCCTGGCATGGCTACTGAGAAGGCGGAGATAACTGTTTTCTGTTAAGGAGAACACTAGAAAGGATCATAAAGAAATACTACATTTAAAGTTTGATTGATATATCCAAATAGAACTCTCAAGCAGACAAGCTAAGATTCAAACAAAACTATCAACAAGGAATATTTTTTAAGTTGGCAATATAAAAATAGTCACACAATCTATATCAACAAGTCAATGGTATCCTTTTTGGAACATTTTTAAGTAATAAAATTCACACAGGAATGCAAAAGATGCCCCCAAAGCCAAATCAGTCCCAAGAAGAAACAAACAGTAGGAAAACCCAGAGTTGGAGGCATTAGCACTAGAGAACCAAAGCCAAGCCACAGGTCTACGTTGCTAAAGCATCATGGTGCTGCCATGAAAACAGATACCAAAGCTGATGGACAGATAGAGATTCCAGAAATAAATCTGCACATCCACAGCCAACTGGTTCTCAACAAAGACACCAAAAATATACACTGAAGAAGGGACAGTACGTTCATAAACCATGCTGAGAACATCAGACAACCACGTGCACAAAATGACCAGAGACCTCCAGCTTTTATCCTGTTGCAACAATCAGCTCAAAATAGATGAAAGGCCTAAATGAAAGACCTAAAGCTATGAAAACTGAGAAAGAGTGGGGAGGGGGCTCTTTTAGACATAAGTAGAGGCAATTAAGGCAATCTTTTTTTTTGTAAGAAGACCTTGAATATGCAAAAAACACCCAGAAAAATAGAATTATGCTGACCTGAGTAGCTCCTGAACTACAGAAGAAATAATCAAGAGTAGAGAAATTAGCTACGCAATGGGGAAACCTTGCCTGTAAACAATTCATCCAAAAAGGATCCAATAATGCCCAGAAAATGTGGCCCAAAAACTTAACTGTAACAAAATGACTTGAAAATGGGCAAAACGTACAGTCTTACATAATTATCATTTGTCCTAGATCGAAATAAAATCATGATGCTTTATTTAAAGTCCACTAAGAATTAATTAACATATGCTAGTGGTCATAACTATATAAATATCAAGAGCCAATCATTGTTGGGTTGAACCTGAAGACCTTTAAGTCTTTTGTTTGCTTCCTAGACCTCACCAGCTGCCCCATGGTTGATGATGTTTTCAGAATCAGGGGCACCTGCTATGATGTCTTCTGACTCAGGGGCACCTGCTCCAAACTATGTATGGTACTTCAGAGTCTTCCAGGAACACAACATGGCTCCAGAACATGGATACCAAACACCCATTTGAAACCCTCACGCAAGCCATGATGAATGCTGTGGTCCAGGATACATGTGTGTACATATGAGTGCAAGTGATGTACATGGTTATGGGAGTAGGGATGTTCAGTTTTAGGTGTCTTTGTGTGGTGACTGGAGGTTGACACTGCCTTCCTCTATTGCTCTTCATGATTTTTTGTTTTGTTGTTTGTTGTTATTGTCTTTGAGATGGGGTTTCTCAGTTAACCCAGAGCTTACCTTTTCAGCTACACTGGCTAAACAGCAAGACACCTAGGCTCTACCTGTTTCACACACACACACACACACACACACACACACACCCTAGTGTTGAAGTCAGGTCCTTCTGTCTCTCCCCATGCATAAACCAGCCCTCCATCCTCTGCACTGCTCTCAACTTTCTTGTCTTCCCAGCTCCCACAGAACATCCCATTGAGCTCTTACCACTAAATGACTTTTCTAGCCCAAAAATTCCAAAATTCTTCTGCAATCCTAAAAATATGATCAGGTATGTCACAGCAGCACCCCACTATGTTGGTACCAATTTATCTTAGAAACACCATGACCAAAGCCACTTGGAGAAGAAAGTGCTTGTTTCAGCTTAAACTTCCAGGTAATGGTCCGTTGCTGAGGGAAGTCAGGACAGGAACTCAAATAGGGCAGGAACTGGAGGCAGCAGCTTATGACACAGAGGCCATGGAGGAGTGCTGCTTACTGGCTTGCTCATTGTGGCTTACTATGTAGCTGTAACTGGCCTTGTACTCCTGATCCTCCTTGTATTCATCTCCCAAGTGCCAGAATTGCAGGATGAGCCCCAATGTCCAGATATGTCAGGGCTCCTTATACAGTCATTTCCAGTCTCCTTGAGTTTTTGCCAGAGGTAAAATGTACAACTGTGTTAGTAAATTCCAAACCATCCTGGGGAGTCTTGCAAGGATCTAGTTCAGAACAGATGCAGTACCAGGCACTGATGTCTGAAAGAGTCAAGTTCAAAGATGACTCGGGTTAGTGAGAACCATGCTGGCTCACATTGAACACCATCACTTTTCTTATATCTTATCATTGAATTAGCAGACATATGACTCAAGGGTCCATGAAAATTTGGCAGTGTATGTCAGTACGTAGAAACTCAACTCCTCCACATCTCCTGTATTCCACCCTAAGGTGTAGCTGAATTTTAGTGTTTTCAGTGAAAGTCCAGAAACTGAATAGTTACTGTTTTGTCTCATTTTGGACATGAAAGCTTACACTGCAGGTGGGAAGCACACATTCGAATCAGCATCCAAGAGCACAGCTAATTACTGTGTATTAAGTGAACTAATGTTCAAGGTCAGGTTTAAAGCCTAGAAGGAAAAAGCATCACAATTTCTATTAGTTCTTAGCAGATGTTTGGCCAGATATTGAACTGAGTTCATACAATTCTGATTATCAAGAGGAAAGTGGGAAATTTTATTAACTTACCAGAACACAGGATCTTCAAAAGAAAGTGAATTTCAAAAATATAACAGGACAAGATGCTTTCTGCTTTTCTTTATTTTTTTAAAAAAAGAGCAAAGAATCTATGAAGGAATGACAAGACAAATGCACCCCTGAACTAACATGGCCAATTCTAACGACGTCAATAAGAGATGCAGAAGGGAGTGTTGAAGCTATTAGGAGAGAGAAAAACCTTAAATTATTCACTCAGGTTCAATACAGCCTCAAACACCAGTGTCTTCAAAGAGCACAGTAATTGGTTGTCTAATACAGAATTATCAACCCTGAAAACATATACATATAAATAGCATTATATAAACTGTGCACATATTTATATTTTTAGGAATACACACATACACGGACACAACAACAATTAAAGGAAAGGAGGGTTTGGAGGGGAAGTGATGTAATTATATTATAACCTCAAAAATATTTTTAAAAAATTAAAATTAAAAACCTATATCCTTGCTTTAGTACGGGGATGGTACCCATCTCAAAGGAATCCTTGTGGTTTTCTGCTTATAGGAAAGGATAAGGTGAATGGTCCTTTCTAACATTATCACTGCTTAAGTGATCTCAGCTTGGGATAGTCAATATACAAATTCAGTATATCATAAGACAGCATTCCTTAACTCCCAAAATCTGTATTAAGGCATGAGAGTAGCATTGCCCAGTGCCTAGCAGCAACAAAACACTTTTAGAATGCAGCAACAACCCATTTTTAATGGGTATCACATGGGTAGACCAGGCCTTGTGATGGTCTACCAGAAAGGAAGGTAAGATCCAAGGTCAAATGTCACTTTGAGCTCCTCATCAATGGTGCAGCAGCTTGAGTTTTCTTAGCTGTGAAGGAAAACACAAACAATACTGCAGGCCAGGACGATTTGCTGAGAACAGTTTAGTAAATGAACAACAGCTCTATTGCTTAAGGATTCTCCCACTGTGGTGTTGTGAAATATACATTTGGTCTTCTCCATATCCTCACACACACACACACACACAAAGCTTCTGAAACTTGATATTTTCAGAGTTATAAGAACGTCATTTCTGTGTTGATGAAATAACTGGTGGTTTAGTTAGCTTTGAGATGCGGGTTGATTACAAGAAAGACAACGCCATGATTATAGGGTTGGGACTTCCAATCCCACTCTAATCTCCAAGAAGGGAGAGGAACTTGAAGGTTGCGTTCATTGTTGATCACTGCTGGCCAGTGATGTAGTCAATCATAGCCTGACTAACATGGCTTCCATAAAAACATAATTGTAACTGTATATTTGTGTTTTGTATTGGAGAGACACACAGAGAGAGAAAATGAAGTCGGGGGTGGAAAAGTAGGGAGGAGTTGAGTGGGAGTAAAGGATAGGATCAAAATATATTGTAGGAAAAAAGAAGTTTTCTCTAAATGAGAAAAACTTCAGGAAAAAAATAAACGTCAGAACTCAACTTGGGGTAGGGTTTCTAGATTGCTACACACATGGTGGCTATAAAGCTCCTAGAGACAGACTTTTCTAGTTTCCTGTTCTGATGCATCTCCTCTCTGGAGGCTCATCTTCATGCTCTGAGATAAATGAGTGAATGATGTGGGATTCCCCTCTGTATGCTATGAATATGCTTTATTACCATTGGTTATTAGAGAAGCCATTTCAGCCAATGTCTTAGTAGAGTAAAGCCAGGCAGAAAATCCAAACAGAGATATAGAGAGAAAGTAGGTGGAGTCAGAGATGACACCATGTAGCTGCCAAAGGAGACAGTCACCAGCTGCCAGTCAGAACCTAACCGGTAGGCCACAACCTCATGGCGATACACAGATTAATAAGATGTAAGAGTTAGCTAGAAATATGTCTAAGCTATTGGTCAAACAGTGTTTAACAAAGTTTCAGTGTGATTATTTGGGTCAGAGCAGCTGGGAATGAATGAGCAGTCTCTGCCTACATAAACCTACGTGTTTCCTGGGACTGGCTGATCTACCGCAGCAAATTCATCAATGAAAATAGCTGAAGAACGATTGGTCTGGGAGCCACACTCATAACTCACAGCATCTCTGGGTAGATATCAGAAGTACAGCAGAAGATGCTCAGGAGTTGTCTGCTGCAGAACTAATGGTTTGATAACCTGGTGAAGGACAAGTCCCACAAACACAGGCCCCAAGTGGTCTTGTTGCAGGAGTATAGTAAGAGAAGTTAACCTCTTGTTCCTGCTCCTCAGGCCCACTGTGTCTCTGCATGCCTCCAGTTCCAAACCTGATGCTATGGAGTAGATTACTTTTTAAAAATCCTATGCCCGTCCATTTTTCTCTCTTAATGAGGTTAGCTCCTTAATGCTGTGCTTAGCATGGTATTGTCAATAATATCTACTAACTGCCACTTAGTGAGCTCTTACTGTGCTGTGCAGCAGGCACATAAAAAAAAAAAAAAGGTACCACTCTGTGTATTTCACATGCACGGAACCATCTGTTCTCTTCACTCGGGTGTTTCTGTGTCTTAGGGTTACCCCAAACTCTTGTTCCTTCTTCCTTAGCCTAAGGAGCACTGAGATTACAGGTGTGTACCACACAATCAACCTGTGAGATGTTAGTCCTTCACATAGCTTTAAGGTGTGGGTTATTATTTAAAACCTATGGATTGAAAAGGGGAGATGCTGGGAGAGTAAGGAACCTACTCAACATGGTAGAGCTAGTATGTAGAGGTGGTGGAATTCAAGCCTATGTCTCTAGATCCAGAGACCACACTCTGAACTCAATGCCCTGCTTTCTCTTTTGAATTAAAATTTTAAAAAGTGGGAGGAGGAGAAGAAGAAGGATGAAACGGGGCTTTACCAAATCACTAAGCAAACAGATGAGATCCACTTCACTTCTTCATTCCCCAGCCCTGCAGCAGGTAAGGTTATGTTCATACCGATGTGATTTCAAATGGAATACTTCATTTAAATATCCTCGGTGGGAAGAAAGCTTAATTTATCCTCCTAGATAATTGTAAGAAGATTAAAAGTAGATGCACTGACTTGAAATAAAGCCCCTGGGAACAATAAAATTTAAACAGAAATAAATTAACATTTAGTATCCTGCTCAATGTAACACAAGCTTGCTAGTTAACATGCTTGCTGTGTGCTGTCTCTGCTGCATCCCTGCACTCTGCATTTCAACTAAAAGCCACATCAACTGGCACCGAGAACGTATCTGCATTAGGGCTCTTCCCAGCCCATGTGCTGAAATCTCCTTTACAATGGCTTTTCAACCTCTAAAACACTCAGTCTTCAAGACCCCTAAAGGATGGCCGCTAATATCCCCACTTTAAGATGACCCGAATCCAATGAGGAACTAAGCAGGCTTTCAAGGTCACACCGTCGGTAAGTGACAAAGTTACAGGCTCAAACCCAAGCTTCCACCCTGTCCTATGACTCCAGAGCTAGACAGAAGAGGAAGCGGTTTTCGCTGTGCCATCAAATGCAGTTCTTTGTGGGACACGTGAGCTGAACTTGGATAACAGTACGTATTCCAAACATAGAACCTTGCTGCAAAGGAGCCCAAATACTTCATACATCATTAAATTTGCCAAATTTCTCAATAGCTTCCAGCAGGAAATGCTGACTATGAGCCACCGTGCTGTCCTCAGCTCGGGTGCCAGCAATCCAGCCAAATGTCATCAGCTCTGATCTCCCCACAAGCTCCGCAGTGAGGCGACTTGACTTGGACTTGGACTTGCCTTCATGTCACAGGATAAAAATAAAAAAATAAATGAAACGGAGGGAAGTTCCCTGTTTCCGAGGCTCTGAGAAGACTGACATCTAGGCTTCTTTCCTTTAATGCTGCCCAAAGAATAAAGATGGGGGAAGGCAGCGGGTAAGAAGCAAACGCAGGTTTCAACTGGCTCTTCCAGCAGAGTTGCTCAGTCTCTGATGGGCTTAGAATCTTGTCTGTTACATAGCAAAGAGGTCAGGGGTATGTCTGCAAGCTAGATCCCCTGGCCAAACCCACTCTACTTTAGACATCAGGTTGGTTAGAGTACAGCCAGGTCCGTTCAGCTGTGCCTGTTCTCTTTGGTTGCTTTTGTGTGACAAACACGGCTGACCATCTCTGACAGAACCCATCTGTCCATAAAACTTTTGTTATTTGGTCCTTTACAGAAGAAGCCTGGCAACTCCTGGGTCTAGAGCAGAATCCAGCCTTCCATCTCGGAGAGCAAATACTTGGTAATGACCAAGTGCAACAGAGGCTCCTTAATAACTGGGGCATTTGATGAGGCATCCAGCCCTTGTCCTGACTCATTCTCCTTCATACATCTAGTCTGGTCTCTCCAAGTTGCTTTTTCCATCCCGGCAACCAGGCCTACCGCATGCATATGCATCCCTCTTGGCTCCCCATTTTTGTTCTTCCCCAATATAAACCTAAATCTGTTGCCAGTACAAGGAAGACAGTTTTCTGGATTAGCTATCTTCCTGATCTGCCCAAACCAAAAATAAATTTCTTGCTTGCTTCACCATGCCTTCTGTCAACAGTACCACTTGTAGAGGTAGCAGGTGGTTAGAGTTAATACTCCAGAATTAGGTCATCAGCCTAGGACTCTGGGAACCGGGGTATAAAAATATATTTGAATTGTTAAAAAAAAAATGAAAAAGAAGATTTTTTTCTTAGTCAAAAAAATTGTAAGAAATAAAAGAGAGACACAAGACAAATGGGATTAGGGAAAATGGAAAGCTACCACCGATACTACAGCCAAGAGAAGCATATCCATGGAAGGTAGGAGTGATTTCAGTGAACTGTATAGCTTAGAAGAGCAAGTATAGCGAGGACAGGGACCCTGCAGCTGGTAGTGTCATTTGCACACTTCATCAGAAGCAACCAGACAGTGTGTCCCTCTCACGCCTCCCCATTACAGCCTCAGCAGCGAAGGTATCTCTCATCTGGCGGGAGCAATGACAGAGAGCATAGGAAGTGCTGTATTAGGAAGGTCTGAGTGACAAGCGACTGGCAACACTCAGGATAAACAGGGAGCCTGCAATTTTCAGGAGTATAGCTATTGGTATATTCTACCAACAAACACAGACGCGTCTCCTTCAAATCACTGGAGAGGATATGCCTTAGAGAGATGGTGTGCTCACATAATATAGAAGAGGGAATCACCATAATTACAAAGGTGAGCCCCATCAAACATTGCCTAACCTTTGAGAGGCCTCAATTATAAATGCAACCTGATATCTGAGCAAGCAGTTATTAAAGCAAAAAGAATCGGCCTACAATGAGAATAGCAGAAAGTATATGGAGAACACTCCAAAATAACTTTGAAATACAATAAATCTCGCCACCCCCCCCCAAAAAAAGGAAATATACTAAATTTTATGAACAGGTGAGGCAGCTTACCAAAGAAGAATGTGAATGGGCAGAAACGTGTGAAAAGTTTCTTATTTTCACCAGTAATCAGGAAGGAACAAAGTCAATTATCTTAACATCCTCAGCCCTTCCCACATCGGTGGGACAAAGCTTTGGGAGATCTAATAACTATTGTTAAGGACGGGTATTAGTCTTAAACCTTGTTAGGAGACATCAAATCAATCTATTTGATACTAATGAGCATATCCTTTCATCCAACAATCTACTTCTTGATGTCTACTGGCGAGAAACAACTTCACAGATATACAAAGCAGTCACACAGCACCAATTACATCTTAAAAATTAAATCAACATAAATGTCTATTACTAACAATTGAGCCAACTCAGGTATGTACAAACTAGGAATGTTTTGTTGTAATAAGAGCGGAGCAGTGGCCTGCGTTCCTGCCGCCCCGACTCACGGCAGCCTGGCTAGCTTATGCCCAAAATAATTACACGGAAACTGTATTCTTTTAAACACTGCCTGGCCCATTAGTTCCAGCCTCTTATTGGCTAATTCTTACATAATGATCTAACCCATTTCTAATAATCTGTGTAGCCCAAGAGGTGGCTTACCAGGGAAGATCTTAACCTGCAGCTATGTCGGGTGGGAGAATCATGGCGACTCACTGACTCAGCTTCTTTCTCCCAGCATTTTGTTCTGTTTACTCCACCCACCTAAGGATTGGCCTATAAAATGGACCTAGGCAGTTTCTTTATTAAATGAAAATAACTCCTCCATCAATGTTTTGCATCTATAGGATCTAAACTCCAATAAACTGTGAATTTTGTCATGACTATGACTTTTTAAATCTCACTCCCTGGCCCCTAGAAGAGTGTGTACCATAAGGGAGCACTGAGAATGTATTGAAGAAATTCTCAAGTCTGTATGATTTTATAAGCACTGTACTTTGAAGTAGCATAACAGCACATAATCTTGCTTTTCAGCTTCCTACTGGATTCAACCAAGGAGCATCTCCTTCAAAGATCAAGGACACGTTGGTGTTCTCGCTTGCCATAACAAAATGTAAACATCTCAAGAAAGTCTTAACAATTTAATGTCTGGTGGGGGACATTTTGCAGTGGCTTTATATGGCCAAGTTGAAAAAGCAACATGGCCCAATGTTGTATGAAGTTTCTTTTATAGAGACTTCCATGAAGGATACACATTCATGGTCTAATTACCTTTTAAAGAAGCCATTTAATACCATTGGATTAACCACCCAAATTATATAGCCTTCCACCTGCAGTTTCCCAAAAATCTATGTTCTTCTTAAGTGCAAAATATATTTATATTGGAGAGTTGTTTTTGTTTATTCTGTCCTCAGTTTCCTAAATTGAAAATACATGACATGTATAACTGTTAAATTAGAGGGTTGGATATCCTCTAAAGTTGATTCTGGTTCTGAGCTCTGAACTCTGATAACTCATTTAAGATAAACACGGAATTGTGATAATAGCAGAAATCTGCCCAATTGATAGAGAATTTGGAGGGAAGAAATAAAACAGAGAAATATTAAAGACAGGAAAGGGAATTCACAGCCACCACACATGTGCTAAGTGAGTGGGCACTGCAGAGATGAGGGCGGTGGTCTTTGCTCCCTCAGTAAGGATTCACACATTCCAGCCCAGAGATCATCACACTAAAAGCACTTGAGGATCAACCCATCATCTTCTGGCAGTGTTAAGAGGCAAAGGGAAATCAAGAAGGCATCCAAGGCAAATTGGCCCATCCTTCTAAGCCAGAGTGGAAAGAAAGCAGCAGTGATGAGCATGGCAAAGGAAGACAAGTCATCCCCTGACAGGGAACCTACAAGACCACGTGAAGCAAGTAGGAAACCACAGCTGTGACAGAGACGTCTGCACTTCACCTAAAGAGTCAGTACCCGTCCTCATGCAGAAGAAAATGGGGGGAGGGGGAGAGGTCACATCAGTCCACCAAATTCTAACAACCCCTTCACTGTAAGAAAGTCAGACAGGCCAAAGAACACCTATAGAGATACTGTAGCAACTGCAGTGCTGGCCGTTAAAATCAGGCCACTGTACCTACATGCAGATTAACAACAGACACACAAGTGTGGAAGTCTCCCTGAAATTACAAACGTGCTTAATTTCACTTATTTATGCTCTGTTCTGATTTAAATTCCGGGATCTCTATTGACCACGAGGAAAGTCCTTTACTCTCCTAGTCAGACAATGCCTGGTACACCATAGATTCTCAAATATTTGTTGCCTCTTTTTCTATATTTATAGATCTATGCAAATACCAGACATATTTTAGCACTGCTTCTAACCACTAAAATAAATTACCCTACAAATTTACAAATTATACAGTAGACTTATGATTTTGAATAGCAAGGAGATAAAAGAATTACCTTCCAAAATATAAAAATAATTGAGTTTTTTTTAAGTTTTTATTTTTGATAATTTCATACATGCACACAAAGAAATATGATTCTATCTATTTCCTGCTTTCCCCCTTTAGGCCTATGTCCCCCAACATGACCCACTCCCAACTCCATGTATTTCTTCTCTTTTTCAATTACCCCCAAGTCTAGTTAGTGCTAGCCGTCTGCCATGGGTAGAGCTATCAGCTGGAGCATGAGGAAACGACAAATGGACACTTCCTCAACAAGAATTATCCCCCATTCCCAGGAAAACACACACTGCCAAATCTCCTCAGCTAGAGGTGGGACCTCAAACTCATCTACCCCACCCGTGCTGAGATGTGGACAGGGTGAACTGTACATGGGTCCCGTGCAGATTACCACGGTTGTTATAAATGCATCACTGTGATGGCCGTGTCCTAGCCGAAAGGTAGCATTTCACAGAAAAGGTATTTAAAATCTTTAAATTATTTATTAAATAAAATATTTAAGAAAACCCCAATGGAGTGCATTAGTAAGTTATTTGTTAATAAATGGGAAGTCCAAGTTATAAAATTTAAAAGTTATTATCTCCTCCCTTAAGGACTGATCTAGCTGAGACTGTCAATCAACTGCATAGGAATCTACCCAGCCTAAAATCCAATTCACCTGAATATATGCTAAGGAAATGAAAGGACTCATTATCTCCTTAAGGAAGTAAATTGCTTACCCACTCTGGTGGTTTGAATGAGAATGCCCTTTTTGGCCCATATATACAAATGCTTAGCCATCAGGGAGTGGTACTACTTAAGAGGGATTAGTAGGTGTGGCCTTGATGGAGTAGATATAGCCTTGTTGGAGGAAGTGTGTTACCGGATGAGGCTTTGAGGTTTCAAAAGTTCAATCTAGGTTCTCTCTCTCTCTCTCTCTCTCTCTCTCTCTCTCTCTCTCTCTCTCTCTCTCCTCCCTGTGGATCTGGATGTAGAATTCTCAGTTACTTCTCCATCTCTATGTCTGCTTGCACACCATCATGCTCCACACATGATGATAATACACTAAATCTCTGAAACTGTAAGAAAGCCCCAATTAAATAATTTCTTTTGTAAGAGTTGCCTTGGTCTTGATATCACTTCACAGCAATGGAAACCTTAAGACAGCCTCCCTCACTGTAGCTACTTCCACCGTGTAGCACTGTGGATTCGTCCCAAAATTTTTTGAACTACTCAGAAGAGTGTATCTTTTGCTTTTCACTAACATTTCTCAATAGCATACCATTTTTTCCATATTTGAATATAAATGAATAATATAGGGCTGGAGAGGTGGCTCAGTGGTTAAGAGCATTGCCTGTTCTTCCAAAGGTCCTGAGTTCAATTCCCGGCAACCACATGGTGGCTCACAACCATCTGTAATGAGGTCTGGTGCCCTCTTCTGGCCTGCAGACATACCCACAGACAGAATATTGTACACATAATAAATAAATATTTTTAAAAAATGAATAATATATTCTTTTAAATAAATTCAGTTATAAAATACTACACAGTGTTAACTTTTGGAGTTAGAAGACATTCTATATTTGTCTTTCTTACTCCCACAGTTGCAAATCCTTAGGAGCAATCCTATTCAGGTGTCTCTTTGACACTCTATTTACTCTATTTAAAAATACTGATCCCTTTAAAAAAAGTTACATTAAGCTATTATGATGTCAGACTTCCTTTAAGAACATAGTGAATGCATGCTGAATCATATCAATAAAAAAGGAATTTAACCAAAAGGGATCATAATGGGTATAAAATGGGTCCTGTGCATCCTATACTATTTGACTCTGGTTCTATTAGCCAACTCCAAGACTAAGATCTTCAGAAGAAAAGAAGAAAAAAAAAGTTAATTGTAAGAGGCTCTACTCAAAACCACTTGGTGCCTATTATAGCACAGAATCAATAATAGACCTTTGGGACAGGAAAGGTCACAGGAGTTCAGGAAATTCCCTATGCAATCCATCTTTAATTCATCAAGAAATTTACAACCTTCGTGTCTTTTGACTGTCATCACACAGAAAGTGAACATCTGAAGATGATGTTCTTCTACTTCATCGTCTCATTGCCCTGCTGCTTCTACTAGAGCAGGTCATTTACCACTGCTTATAGAAACCATAGCTACTACTGTTCTGAGGGCTTTCTGTAAACAGAGACTGCTTTTCCATTTGCCGGCCACTCTGACCTGAATAATCACAAAGAAACTATATTAATCATAGCACTATTTGGCTTATTAGCTCAGATTTTTTTTTTACTAACTCTTACATCTTAAATTAACCTGTTTTCGTTAATCTTGTGTATCACCATGAGGCTGTAGCCTCCTGGTAAGGTTCCCACGACTGTCTCCTTTGGCAGCTACATAATGTCTCTCTGACTCTGTCTACTTTCTCTCTCTCTGTCTCTGTTCAGATTTCCTGCTTGGCTTTACTCTGCTAAGCCATTAGCCAAAACAGTTTTATTCATCAACCAATAGAAACAACACATATACAGAAGGACATCCCGAATCGCTTCCCAGTCTAGACTGCGGTTAGACATGTTTTTCATTCCTTCATGGGTCAATCTTATTTCATGTCAATGAAAAAACTGTTTAGGTCTTTCACATGTCCCCTGCTAGGTTCCAGGTGCCCATTTCCCCGTGTCTTTGTCACTGAAGCTTTCTCATCCCTTTTCTGCTCTCACAGAGACTGCCAAGCCTCACTTCTCCCCACAATTCATCACCCCATGTCTAACCAGTCACCTGCCCAATGTCCTTTGTTCTTTCTCAGAATATGAATGTCTTACCACTGTTGTTGCTGACAATTCTTTTGTAATTTCGTTACTCTGGACCTAATGCAAAAGGGAACTGCTAGTCTAACTAACATTTGAATAAATTATATTATTTAGAATTTGAAAAGGGGCAAAATAAGAATTAAATGTCCTGACTAGTTGTAAAATAACAGGAAAAAGAAAAAGAAAATAGATGATGGAAAAACTGCAAAAGGAAACAACTCAAGAGAACATAAGACAGGTAACTGAGCCTGTGGCAAAATTTCCTTATAAAAAACTATAACGTTGAGGGAAATTACTTAAGAACTCAAAGAAGACACAGAGTAGAGGGCAGAGCAAGGGTCTGGAGCATCAAGACCACCTTTGACTCTCATTCCCAAGATTCCCTTCATCTTATCACTTAGTTAGGCATTAGTGTTGTTCTGCCTTTCCATTTCCTCATCTATAAAATATGCATAAGAATTCTCAGCAGTTAGTACCCGTGCACTCTGTTGTAAGAATTTTAAGTGTGGGGAACTCACTGAAGAGCATCTCATTTCAGAAGAGCACAACAGTCAGCCACCTGTAACCATGAAACCCAAACATATGCAGGTACGTGTTTATGCTGAGCCAGCATCTACTGCATGACTTACTGAGCAGACTTCCTTTCTTTTCTATTACTGTCCTATAATTGAACTGAACAATATTACCTAAATATGTTATATTATTGTATTATAGAAACTAAATTAATGTTTAAAGTGGTCAGAGTGGCACTGGGAAGAGAAAATAGGAGCCGACGTTAGAATTTATGTCTCAGCTTTTATCAAATACCCAATCTATTAAAGTTATATATATTGGTGCTTATTAACTTTTGAACACTGAAGTCTAGGAAGATGCAATATTGACCTTGACACCAACAGTATAATAGATACATACTTGTGATAAATATACCTGCACAATGGGAAGAGCACCATAAATGGCCATCGTAATTCCTAAGCTCCAGTAAATGCACAGTCCTCTGCTGACACTCTCCAGGAATGTCTGTACTTATTTTGTTGCTGTTGTTGTTTTAACTCTTTGCTCTTTGGGGGCCTGACACCTAGCTCCCAAGAAATACACAGAGATTTATTTTTACTTATGAATGACTGGCCTTCACTTGTCTTGTTTCTAGACAGATTTTCTTAACAAAATATCACATCTACCTCTTGCCTCCTGGCTTTTACCTTCCTCTATTCTATATACTCTTCTTCCCCCTTAATCTTTGGCTGGCTGTGTAGCTAGGTGACTGACACCCAGTGTCCTCCTCTCCTCCTTTTTCTCTCTCCTCCCACCTTGTTCTCTTCTCAATTTTTTCTCTCTGCCTGGTGGCCCTGCCTATCCCTACCTAGTTGTTGGCCATTCAGTTCTTTTTTGTTGTTGTTGGTTTTTTACTTATTTATTTATTTATTAAAGATTTCTATCTCTTCCCCGCCACCGCCTCCCATTTCCTTCCCTCTCCCCCAATCAAGTCCCCCTCCCTCGTCAGCTCAAAGAGCTGGGGTTCCCTGCCCTGTGGGAAGTCCAAGGACCACCCACCTCCATCCAGGTCTAGTAAGGTGAGTATCCCAACTGCCTAGGCTCTCACAAAGCCAGTATGTGCAGTAGGATCAAAAACCCATTGCCATTGTTCTTGGGTTCTCAGTAGAAACTAGACTGTAAAAGGCTAATCAACCCAATTATAAAATGGGGCACTGAGCTGAACAGAGAATTCTCAACAGAAGAAGTTCAAATGGCCAAAAGACACTTAAGGTCATGCTCAACTTCCTTAGCGATCAGGGAAATGCAAATCAAGACAACTTTAAGATACCATCTTACACCTGTCAGAATGGCTAAAATCAAAAACACCAATGATAGCCTTTGCTGGAGAGGTTGTGGAGAAAGGGGTACACTCATCCATTGCTGGTGGGTATGCAAACTTGTGCAACCACTTTGGAAAGCAGTGTGGCGGTTTCTCAGGAAATTCGGGATCAACCTACCCCTGGACCCAGCAATACCACTCTTGGGAATATACCCAAGAGAGGCCTTATCATACAACAAAAATATATGCTCTACTATGTTCATAGCAGCATTGTTTGTAATAGCCAGAACATTCAGTTCTTTATTAGAATCAGATGTTTCAGACAGGCAAAGTAACACAGCTTCACAAAGTTAAACAAATACAACAGAGAAGAATACAACAGGTCTTTGTATCATTAAACAAGTGCTACACAGCATAAACAAATATAATACATCTTCAACTAATATTCTACAACAGATGTCTGCTTCACCACCCTTAGTGGTACATATTCACATACCTAGACAGTTTCCTTGTGCTGCAAAGCATTAGGGCATAATTCACTACAAGATCACCTTTATTAATTTAGCTTCCAGAATCAGTCTCAGGTGATCACAAACCTACTTGATGCCTTCACAGAATTGATTAAATGAACTTATATTTTTATTCAAGTAATACAAAAATAGTATTGAAAAGACATATAATTCAAAAGAACCCTCACCTGTTTACTCCTCCCAAGTGTCCATAGGCCTCACTAAGATGCATAGTCGATGACTTAGGTGTTTTTTCCGGTCTTTGTTTTCATATTTCTGAACAATGTTTTATTTGGTCACTTACTGTTGAGGGAGGTCCTTCCGCCCCTCCAACCAATAGCTGCTGTGATACCAGCCCATTGGGGCGTGGTCTCACTCCCTTTAAAAAAGCAGCTATTTCCTCTGCTCGCTCTCTTCTCTTCCTGTTCCGCTGGAGACTAGACTCCCTTCCTGGTTGTGCAGATGGCTGTTGTCTGGGATTGTGATCTGTAAGTTTTTTTTCCCCTTTAAATAAATAACACCCTATTAATCATAACTCCAAACTGGTGTTGCCTTGTTCGTGACTTACGCCTTCAACTTACTAAGAATATTTTCAGATATTCCATATTGATTTCCAAAATGGTGATAATTTAACCCTCTTAAGTTCCTATTGCCCTTCCATAAACCACCAAATATGTTAACAAGACTGTTTATAATTAAATGTAAAGTGAATCTTTATATTATTATTATATAAAAACTTTTTACCACAGAGTTAAGTATTATTTCATTTCTCTTAAAAAATTTTACCTTTTTAAACTTCCCATTGTATTGTCATTATTGTGATATATACTATCAACAGGCACAACAAATATGTTAACATGTCTGAGTTTGCCTTCTGTTGTTATGATAAAACATTCTGACAAAAACCAAGCAGAGGAGGTGAGGGGTTTTTGTCTTGCACTCCCAGGTAACTGTATCTCACTGGTGGGAGCTGAGGTAAACTCAAGACAAGCACCTGAGCTCATCTACCCATCTTTCTCCATGCCACAGGTCAGATTCCATTCTCTCCTAAAAGGGAGCTGACCTTATCACAGAAGACTTATCTGAGCATCCAACACTTTCCAAAGCAAGGCCACTTCTAAATTAAGACTAATGGGACTAGAGAGATGGCTCATTTGGTAAAGTGTTTCCACTACAATCTTAAGAACCTGAATTCAACCCTAGCATCCACACAAAAATCCAGCTGTGTAATCCCAGCGCTCTGGAGACTGAGGCAGGAAGATGGTGAGTCTGAGGTTAGCCTGAACTGCACACTAAGATTTTATCTCAAAAAAAAAAAGAAAAAAAAAATCATGAAATCACCTCATCAGGGACCATAACACTATTGCTCCTGAATTTCTGTTGCTGTGGATTCTTCACAAGCAGGTGTGTCTCTTTCTACCTGTAGCTCATCCCAGTGTGCCACACATAAGGGCTAACAACTAACTTCACTGCTGCTGAATGTCATGGAGGAAAATTATTTTCTCTCCTGCCAGTGACAGGGGCTTATGTCAGTCCCCTGGGGAGGGATCCAATTTTAGAAACTCTTTGAGTCCACCTCCCAGGATCCCACTCAGGTAGAACCATCTCAGCTCATGTTCTCCAGCATCCATGAAATTCCCCATCTTCACAAGTTTCTACCATGAGATCTGCTGTATCACATTGCTATTGGTTGGGTTCTCTATGGCTTCTCAAAATAAAGCTATTGAAATGGGAGTTTTGCCCACAAGAAATCCAAAAAAAGTTAGGTTCAGCCACAAAAAAGAAATGTATCATTTTCATGCCCTGGGCATACAATGACTCCAGATGGTAGTGCTAAAATCTGAAGAAGAAACCTTTTAGCTATCACAAATCAACAAGTCATCAAGCTTCAGAAAACAGAATTGGTAATCAGAAAGGATAGGGAGTCCATTCCAACCCTCTCCTGATTGTGTAATGGCAACAGATTAAAATAAATGCATAAAGGAGGTAGGGATTCATGATAAAGCAGACTCACTATTAATTTTACATAAGGCTCAGTCTAAAGCATGCCATAATTAATCAAATACAAAAATAAATGTGTCCTGTAAATTTTAAATAAAAATGTGAAAAAGAAGTATTGTAAAGACATTTTTAGTTCAATTTCTGTTTGAATTTCTCCCTTCTGGTTTCCAATCTGTCAAGGCGAAGAAGTACCTAATTGACTGCAACTTCAGAACTGGAAGAAAGAAAGAAAGAAAGAAAGAAAGAAAGAAAGAAAGAAAGAAAGAAAGAAAGAAAGAAAACAGAAACAATTCAAAGGCCAATCACAGAGTTGAAATGCTTTTTTTCTTTGCCAAAAATTAGGTTTGCATCTAAAGACGCTTGCTCTGAAGAACGCATTACTTATTGAGCCTTGAGACTAGGGGAGCCAAGCTCCCTGCTCATAAGTTTTCTTGCTTCCTGTTATCAATATGGCATTATGCTACAGCTTCACTCCCTACGTAATAGGCTTGCTATTTCCATTCTGAATGCTTAGATTTTTTTTTCTTAGAGGGCAAAACAGGAGTGACAAAGGGGAGCATTCTGAGTTGTTTTGTATGGAAACTGTCCACATAAGGTACAAATTTAGCATAACTATTCTTGGGGGAAAAATGACCTTGAAAAAACATTGATCTTCTGCATTTTGGTTCCAAATGTCAAAAAAAAATTCTAGCAATAATCAGGAGAAAAAGAATAAAGTTTTCATGAGTCCAGCATACTCTTGGGGTACACTACCAACAATTTGTCCAGCTCTGTGTAAGAAGAACGCATGGGAAAGCAAGCCTGGAACCTCAAAGTGCCGACAGCCAGCAGTCTTCCTTAGGCACAGTTGCTTGCCAGAAAGAACAGCACAAAGAAATAGTTGAAGTCATCTATTAAGTCTCCACCAGTGATATAGCTCAGTGGTAGAAAGCTTATCTAGCATATATGAGGCCCTGGGTTCGAGCCTCAGTGGGACAAAGGAAGGGAAGAAGAAGAGGAGGGGAAATAGAAGCGATTTCGTGAGTGGAATGAGGGCAGGTGGGAAGGGGAACATGAGGGATCAGGTTTGGAGGCAGAGAGGGGGAAAGTGCTGAGGAGAACGTCTGTGGGGGGGGGGACATTTGAAGCTGGGCAGAAGCATGGCACAGGGGAATCTCCCAGAAGTCTATGGGGAGGACCCTAGGTTAGACTCCTAGCAATAGTGGAAAAGTAGCCTGCACTGACTGCCTCCTGTGACCAGATTGGTGCCTGGCCCAGTTGTCACGAGAGAGGTGTCATCGACCAAATTTTTTTTTTCCAGCAGCGAGAAGCCCTCTTTTCCTATAGATCATACTGTGGCCATTCCCAGTAGTAAAAGCATAGCTACGGTCTGTGTATATAGTGGTGGACTTTCCTTTTCTGCAACTGAGAGCCTGGGTCAGATCAATCCGTTCTGTTCTCTGGGCTGAGGTACTTGGCTTGGGCCCAAGTCATATCAGTTCAAGTAGCTGCTGCAGCTCCCACACACCTGGTTTCATCTTTCATCTTGTGACAGCCATGGATGAGCACCTGCACCATCAGATAAGAGGGTAGACTGATTGATGGCGGTGGGTTTATCAAACTGGACTCGTGGATGGGCCAGACGTACTGGTACTGGGTCACACAGTCACTAGACAGCCGGGGTGCTGGTGCTCCCCAGAGGAGGGTCTCACCCATGTCATGGGTGCTGTGAGTAGAAGATCTTGGCCCAGCGTTAACTCATTTTCTTTCATGAAGCTTGCGGTAGCTGCCGCAGCTCTTAGATTGGTGGGCCATCCTGTAGCTACAGGATCCTGTCCGTTGGAGAGGTGTGTCACGGGGTGTTTCCATGGCCCCAACGTTTGGATTAAAACCCTTTTTATCTTTTGCTTAATCTCAGCCCAAATTGGGATCTTAGTGCCCCTTATAGAAGCCTGGCTATTTCCACCAATTGGTATCCAGAGGCGGCATACCCAGGTGCAGCTAAGAACTCCTGAACCGGTCTCTTAGCCTTTGGAATTGGAATCTGAGTAATGCAATAACTCTACTCCGAGTCGGGCTCCTTTTGCCTCCCTTCAGCTGGTACTCAAGACAGGTAGCTTTCCCCAAAGCTGGGCTTTCTTAGACAACATTCTGCAGCCCAAGGTCTGTAAATCTCACAGCAGTCACTCAGTGACCCTTTTATAATCTACTTTCCCAGGAAGCCTCTGCCAGAAGGGCAAGAAGTCTGCATTTGGTGTATTTAAATCCTGGGGCAACCTAGTCTGGGTATGTTGCCTTCTTTAACCTCCCACTGGGTCTGTCCATTTCAAAGCAAAACTGGGTTGACATACACCTGCCAAGGAGATGCTGAAGAATGCATCTTTCAGGTCCAAGACAGTGTACACTGTTTCTCTGGAAGAATCAGATTCAAAAGAATCAGAGTTCCCAGGCTTCTTCACAGGCAAGAGAGATGTATTCCAGGGTGACTGGCAGGGTACCAGGATTCCTGTCTCTTCAAGCCAGGCAATATGCAATTTCCCTTTTGTTTCCAGGGCCATTGGGTATTGTTTAATTTTGGTGGAGGTAGTAGCAGAACTGGTTGGTTGAACATGGGCCAATCTTAGGGGCTTGGTTTCTGCCCATCCTGCTGGGAATCTTTGCCCACTGAGAGAGAGTCCAACTGTATCTTCTGATTGGAAGCAGAACATTCAGCAAAGACATATTTTTTCAGACAGGGTAAGACACAAAAGTTTTGCTGGGTATCTGTAAGTCTAACTGCATCTCAGTATCAGAGAAGGTGACAACGACTTTGAGTTTTTGCAAAAGGTCTTGTTTCAGTCAGCTCTGTTTTTGAACACCCTTTGAGCTACCCCCAGCAATCTACTTATATCTTTAGTTTTTTAATTGTATAGCTTTTTATTTTTTAATATGTGAGACCAACTGGGAGACAAACAGTTGTCTTTAATCTTTCTAAAAAGTACCTAGTGAAAGTTGTTTAAAGTCTACTTGGTCAGTGTTGGACCAAAAGGAAAATCTACTCTGTCGAGGTGTGTTGTCTGGCAGCTGTGCCCCTGCCCAGTCCACGGGTGGTTTTTCTACTTTTTTCAGAGAAGGTGGTGTTTACAGATCATTGGTTCAAAAGGAGACATAAATTAATTATGAAAGAGAAAGGAGTAGAACTTCCTCTTTTCTTTTAGGCTCAGCCAAGGGGAATTTTCCCCCTTCCCCAGGACTCCTCAGAGCAAGCATGGAGCCTAGGGAATGTACGCTTGGAGGAGCCATTTCCTGTTCCCTGCATACATTTTTCTTAGATGGCAGGGGGCTCTGGATGAGAGGCTCAGGCCCTCCCCACCTCCACACAGGGACCAACATCACCCTGAGCAAGAGTCAAGCAACAAAACAAGCAAGCATTCCTGCTCCCAGAGTGGGACCAGTGGCAGTTTCTTTGGTTTCTCTGGGTGACCTGATAGAGCCAAAAGGATCTGAGTCTCTAGCAAGAGGAGCCACAAGTCTCACACTGGAGAAAGCCAGGGATCAATACAGGAAAACAGAAACACATAGAAAGACACCCAGAGACACACAGAGAGAAAGAACACAGTAAAGACAACCAGGGGTGGTAACCACACATTCATACACCTGAATAGCCAGAGAGAATCCAGAGATATCTCACATGGGTCCTGGACACTGGATCAATGACTGACCTCTCTTGTGTGTCCAAATAGAAGCTGCCTTAACCAGACTTACCTCCAGAGGTGACAGACGAGGTGACATTCTAATTTGTTTCCTTTTGGAGGTGGAGATGACAGACCCCTTTGAAGCCTTAGGCAGCAGTTCATCAAAGGGCACCCTAGGAACCTGGAACATCTCATGTTGTGCACCCCTTAGGAATCCCCTGACCCCTGTGTTATTCCTCAATCCATGGGGCTCTGTAACACCAAGTGTCTGGAGATCTGCTCTCTGGGATCTTGGTGGTATTTCCAGAAATATGGGATATTCACCAGAGAAGATATTCATGTGTTTAACAATAAAATGTCTTAATAGCCAGTTGGCAAGTACATTGGGTGTTCAGTACATTTGGGAAAATTCCTCATGCTTTAAAGATGCAAACTTCCTATCAATCCAGGATGAAAGATGGACCAAGGATCTCTGCCATTGATCTCACTCAACAACCAGAACTGCTGAGCTCTGTAATCTTGTCCAGTCTAGTTCCTGCTTTAGAGGAAAAATAATCGCATGCCATTGATAATCCTTAAACTTCCTCCATTTGCACCGAGGACATTATAGCTTCCTGTCAGGTACACAGGAGAGATGTTTGCTTAGGCTGTACATAACAAAACCTCATGACACCCAACTGTACCATCCAAAGGCATAGACAACAGCAAAAACCACACAGAGGCTGCAGATATACTCTTCTCTTAATACTTCACTCCATGGGATTCCTAAGGCTGGTTTAGTGTTTTTCAATTAGTTGAGAAGACTGCTCAACCTGACTTTAAGCTTTTAATCCTTGTGTGTGAGTGGGTGGATGTTGGTGAGAGAAATAGGAAATCTTATTTAGTTCTTTTTATTTTCCTTCTTCTTTTCTTTCTTTTTCTAATGATTCACTTTTTTTAAAATCTGCTTTTCCTTTCCAAAACGGATGGTTGGACAACAAGCTTTTGGAGGGTACTCAATGATTGGAGGGGACTCCTAAGCCTGATTTTTCTAAGGACTTTTAAATACCTGGCAGGGGGCAGAAGACCCTGGTAGACTGGAGCTTGTCAGCTCAAGCAATGGGGTTTTCCCCTCTGGATGCTTAAATTCACGTGCAGAAGGCTGCCCTTTAATTACCACCCTCGGATTTTCATCCAGAGGTTCCCATTGATTTTCTAAGAGCTTAAATTAACATTTAAGCTCTTAGAAACAATTGTGTTCTATAGACCATTTTATCCACAGAAAGGTAAAGAGAGATGGGGGTGGAAGGTGAGGTGGAGGGTTCTTTCTCAATTAGCAAACACACACACACACACACACACACACACACACACACAACCACAACGGCAACAAAACAAAACGACTTTCTTGCAACCACAACAAAAATAAGACGACTTTCCTGAACCAAAATAAGATAAAAGTGGAAGTCTGTGGATACCCTGGTTACCTGGCAACCCAGCCTATGATTTGCTTCTGTTCACATCCTAATGTTCCCAGCATGGAAGAAGCAACAAGAGGGGATTCCATTTATGTGAAGTCTCTTGACTCTTGTCATTTCATTTATCACCAGTTATTTGGTTTCCTAGTCAGTGACTCGGACTTCTGTAAGCTGTAAAGCTTGTGTCTGCAGGGGAAGGCAACTTCCACTTTACTAGAACATCTTCACTATAGCGTCTCTTTTAATGCATCCTTGTTCTGCAACCTCCCTGGGGAAAACTCTGCAAAGAGGAGGGGAGCCAGGAAGAACTGCTCAAGGTATACGGCCCTTCCCTGTAACTCCAGGAAATCTACAATTCCATGCATGTATCATCCGGAGTCTCATGGCCTGCAGCTTCAAGGGGAATTAATTGTTGGTCACACTGCAAATTCATCTACAATCGATCCAAACTGGCAATTTCCTGGAATAACAGTGGCAGAGACATGACGCTCCAGACCTTTCCTCCAGCCTTTTGAGGCTCCAGCCCCACACCACACACACGGCCAACCCACTCTTCTATTTTTAGTTCCTTGTATTTCTGGAACTAGAAATTGAACTCTAGGGTCTGTTGTTTTTGCTGTTGCTGCTACTGCTGCTGCCATTTCAAATGTATGGCTTTTAGAAATATCTTGGAGACCATGCAAGAGTTATACACTTGATTCCAAACTCGAAACCCTCTTTCTCAATTTAACATGTGGCTCTTTGGAAGGAACACTATGGTTTTTCCATGGGCTTTTAGGCTAAAATATCAATAGTTCTTAACTGTGGTTCTGTTCAAGCATCACTTGTGTGAATGAAAAGGAATAAAAAAGGAAAAGGAGTGTGGTAGGGCCTGGGTTTCAGCACCAAATGAATGAAAGAAAGAAATAGCAATTATAGGGTATTTTGGGGGGGTTCCTACAATTTTTGGATTGTAATCTGATAAGGTAAAACCAGGGGTAGTGAAGCTTACTGATGTAGTTAGAACATGCCTTTTCCTTTACGTGGGCATTCTTATAAGAATCCTAGAAATTACAAGCTACTGGGAAAGGAGAAAGGCCATATTCAGAGGTCATGTGTGCTTATATTACTGGAGGATGTCTAGTGTGTCCCACGATGTGATGTCTGTCTTAGTTCTAATTCCTGTGACAAAACACCATGACAAAGGCAACTTAGACAAGAAAGCATTTAATTAGGGACATGCTTACAGTTTCAGAGAGTTAGTCCAGACAGGGAACATGGTAGGCACAGTACTAGATAGAGCTGGAGCTAAGAGCTGACATTCTGATCCACAGACTATAGGCAGAGAGAGAGAGAAAGAAAGAGAGAAACTGGTTCGGTCCCATGTGGGCTTTTGAGACCTCAAACACACCTCCAGTGACAGTTAAGGTTTTTATTGCTGTGAAGAGACACCATGATCATAGCAACTCTTATAAACTAAGCTATAAAGTAAGCATTTAATTGGGGTGGCTTGCTTACAGTTCAGAGGTTCAGCCCATTATCATCATGATGAGGCTCATAATGGCATGCAGGCAGATGTGGTGCTGGAGCCGAGAGTGCTACATCTTGCAGGCTACAGGAAGTCAACTGAGACAGTGATCAGTATTCTGAGCATTGGAAACCCCAAAGTCCACCCACACAGTTACATGCTTCCTCCAATAAGGTCATACCCACTTCAACAAAGCTTCACCTTTTAATAGAGTCACTGCCTATGCAACTGTGAGATCAAGCTCATTCAAACTACAACACAACTCCAACAAGGAGGCCACACCTCTCCTAATCCTTTCTGAACAACCACCAACTGGGACTCAGACATTCAAACATGTGAGCCCATGGGGGCGGGGGTGGGGTGGGGAATCATTATCATTCAAACGACCACTGTGTCCAAATTCTTTGCATCTCAAACAGTGAATTAGACAAGACCCAGAGTATTGTCCACAGAATGAGAGTGGGCTTCAGAAAACATGTTTCTCCGACTTCCTGAGTGCTTCAGGAGTGGGGCCACTTTATGAATTTATGTGGAGGAGCTGCTGGCCAGAGACAGGAATGAGATGGCGTTTTACCCTGATTGACAGATGGAATATTATTACATAATACTGGATGATCTGTGTGTGCATAATGGGAAGCATATGCACACCCTACCATGCATACACATGAGATCGTAAATAGATGTTTTCCCCTGGCAGGTGGCTTCAAGGACAGATTTTTCCTCTGAGACAAGACAAATCTGTTGCACTTGTGCCCAGTACTGATTTAAGTCTCTACTAGGAAGTGAGGTTGACTTCTAAACTCCACATGGGTACACAATACACACACACACACACACACACACACACACACACAAATTAAGCCTAGGTAAGATCTCCATAAAAAAAAAAAAAAAAAAAACAACCAAGTTGACCACCAACCAGCACCCAGCCACACTGTGCAGCATATCCTGAGACAGGGTCAGTGGTCATTGCCAGAGAGGTGCTTGCCCCTCCTGGAAACACACATTGACAGAAGAGAGAGCATGAGACACACTGACCAAGCTGTGGAGCCTGCAACCAAGGGTGGGATTCTCTGTCTGCAGAGAGACAGACACAGCAGTGCAGGTGAATGAGACGGTAGAAGACGTGTGGTCCAGAAGCCTGAAGCTGAGATTCTATACCAGTGCCCAAAAATGAATATCCTGCAGAAGCATCACTCCTACCACTCTGGGGTGAAAAGGGAAAAGTGCAATGCTGAACTTGCCTCAGTGTCCCCAAATTGACATGGCCAGTAACAAAAAGGCCACCCAGTAACAAAAGTAAACAAAGACAGGTGGGTCTTTCATAACCATTCACAGCCTCAGTCACAGAAAGCCACAAATATGAAAAGAGTGATGTCCAAAACACCATTTTAATTGGTAGGCAGGGAATGGGAGTGGAGCTGCGGCATTCCAGGAGGAACTGGATTCCCATCCACCAAAGTCAGGCTCTGCTCTGTTAGAAGCACACTCACTGAAAATGGCAGAAAACCTCATCTACTCGAGCCAAGTCAGAAGGTCACTGTGAAATACGACTTAAAATTCACTGGTGCAGGTCACGGGGAATCCACGTAAGCGCCTGGAACCCACCGCAGCAGCAAAGCTAGACGGAAACTCTGGGAGTCTGCCTGCACCAACTGACTGCTGGAGAGCATCATCAAGGTCTATCCAAAAGTGAGATCATTTGGTCTGTTTCATTAGAAATCCAACATAAGGTGAGGCTTGGACGCAAAAGGTCTTTCTATGCAGGTGGCTGGAAAACAGGAGCTGTCAATTTGTGACAGCTGTCCCACACTCGTGGTGGCTAACGTACCTGCCTGGAAGCCAGGACATCAGGTGAAGCAATGACTCACTCGGTGATCAGAATAGCTGAAAATCAGTTGCCAAGTGTTTTCCAATTTGACTGGTCAAAGGGCCATCTAAGGCAGACAGAAGGCAAGTGTAATTAACTTTTACCTCTCAGCCAAGGACTGCCACTGCCATTTACACGTTAAATTATGCCTCCTCCAGAAGACAGATGTACCCAAAGAGGTGAAGGATGACGTGTGATGGTTTTGTTGCTAGAGCGTCGATGTCGGTACACACATAAGTCTCTCACTAGAAAGACCCCACATTCATCGATCTGTTTCCCCTCAACATTTCCCCAACTTACAGTCATCATCTGCTAAGAAATCAGGTAAAAGCAAAGTATAGGGGTAAGGAAGACTGCATTCAGGGAAGCAAATAGCACTCCATGAAATAAGAATGGTCAGGGAGCACATGCCTTTTATCCCAGCACTTGGGAGGCAGAGGCAAGCGAATCTCTGTGAGGTTAAAGCCAGCCTGGTCTATAAGAGCTAGTTCCAGGACAGCAGGACAGGCTCTAAAGCTACAGAGAAACCAGCTGCCCAGAACACAGAATAATCACTCAGAAACTATATTATTTGTAATACTATTTGGCCAATAGCTTAAGCGTATTTATGACTAACGCTTCTATCTTAAATTAACCCATCTCCATTAATCCATTAATCTGTGCATCACCACGAGGTCAAGGCCTGCGGGCTCCAGCACAGGAGTCTGTCCCTGGTGGCACAATGGCTTCTCACTGACTCTGCCTTCTTTCTCTCAGCATTCAGTTTAGTTGTCCTGCCCAGCTCTGTTCTGCTAAGCCACTGGCCAAAGCAGCTTTATTCATTAACTGATAAAAGCAAAACATAGACAGAAGGACTTCTCACACCATTTCCCATTTTCTGTTTAAATAAAAAGGAAGGTTTTAACTT
The DNA here is from genome assembly GCF_014885135.2 of Alexandromys fortis. Lineage (NCBI taxonomy): Eukaryota > Metazoa > Chordata > Mammalia > Rodentia > Cricetidae > Alexandromys > Alexandromys fortis. The sequence continues at coordinate 9,743,170 of NW_026067946.1, forward strand.
TAACATAGTAAAATTACATATAATAAAACAGTTATCAAAAGAGAATTATAGTTACAATATTTATATCTATTTTATCTTTTATCATAACTAAGGATAACTATAACTATCTGTTCTTAAACCCCATCAAAGACTGCAGAAGGATATAATATTACCTAAGAAAATAGGAAGTGCATTGTAAGAAACTTCCAAAACTCTAGAACTGACAGAGACATCTCGCTGCCCAGTCACCCAAAGTTCTTCTGTACCGTTGGGGCATCCATCTTCAGCCTACAGGCCCATAGTATCCAGACTTTTCCACAAAGCAGGAATGTTCAAAGACAGTTCTGCCTATATTGGCAGTTTGTAAGTCACTTTTTTTTCTGTGTCCTGCAGAATGTCTTATAAATTCTTTTATGAAATAGGAACCCTGAAGGACTGTTTCACCTTCTTTAGGCAACTTCAGCAGCCCTTTTTTCTGTGGATCCTGCATGTCCAGTTCATATAGCATAACATCAAACAGTCCAGACAAGAGCAGTTTCTTGCACAAATGGTTAGCAAACTCCATGAGGAGCCTCTTCAATGCCCATCATCCTCTTGAAGTAGATTGGTGCTGCCAGGAGCAGATGTGTCTCACTGTCATGAAAAGACCTAAATTCTTAAATATTTTAAATGCCATATTCTGTAGTCTTTGAAATGTTTGAAGAATAACTATCCAGTATTCAGTTTAGTTTTCCTGCCTAGCTCTATTCTGCCAAGCCACTGGCCAAACGAGCTTTATTCATTAACCAATAAAAGCAAAACATGGGCAGAAGAATTTCTCACACCAAAAAAGAAAAAAAAAAAACGAATGGCCAGGGAAGGTAGCCAAGGAAGTGGTCCTTTTGGACAAAGTCACAGAAGAGATGAAAGTACGGAGCAATTCTGCCAGTACACTCACTGTCACCACCACTAATGCTGCTGCCTCTGCAGATGTCACTGCAAGGCCCATGACTTCAGCACAGGGAAACCCTCCATTCATCATTGTCCCCTCGCCCATTCCTCCTCATGCTCCAGAAAGAGCATCTACATAGCCAAAGCAGGGTAATGTGTACCTCTGCCCTAGGCTTCTGGAAGTGGACACAGGGAGTGATGGTTTACAATGATACTCTCTGGGAGATTCCCTAAATGAGAAGAGGTGAATGTCTACCTCACTGCTGTTTGAGGAAACTTGTTCTAAGGCTTTAGCTCTCGGGAAGCAATTCTGGCTTTGTGGCAGTACCTTGCCGATCCAGCAGTTCAGAGTGGAACAGTTAACAGTTGTTTTCAACTCAAAGAGAACTGTTTCCCTCTTGTGCTATTGCCGGTGTACACTGGGGACAGGAAAGGATTGCCAAGTGTCACAGGCAGCTTTCTGTTGCTGTGATAAGCACCATGACAAAAACAGCTTGGGGAGAAAAGTTATACTGGCTTACACTTCCAGGCCACCATCTGTCACCAAGGGAAAGGTAGGGCAGCAACTGAAGCAGAAGCCATGGAGGAGTGCAGCTTCCTGGAACACTCTCTGTCTTACTCAGCTATGTGTCTTTCCTTTCTTTTTTAAAGATGTATTCATTTATTATGTATGCAGCCTCCATATATACCTGCTCACCAGAAGAGGGCACCAGATCTCGTTAGGGATGGTTGTGAGCCACCATGTGGTTGCTGGGAATTGAACTCAGGACCTCTGGCAGAGCAGTCAGTGCTCTTAACCATTTCTCCAGCTCCCCAACTAGATTTCTTAATATAGTGTAGGCCTGCCTGTCTAGGGATGGTGCTGCCCACAGTGGACCGGACCTTCTCACATCAATCATCAATCAAGAAAGTTCCTTAGGGGGTTTGGTCCTGTATGTCAGTATTTCTCAAAATGTGGTTTTCAAACGATACATGGGCACCCCTGGGGAACGTGTTAGAAATGCAAAACCTCAAGTTACACGTACAAATACACAAAATCAGGAAGTTCAGGAAGGAAGTTTCCTCCTACTATGCCTCCCTGGAGATTTTGATAAAGGCTTGTGTTTTTGAATGTTGCTGTAGACTGCATTGCTATTCTGGACGCTATGCCGCCTCAACATGGTTCTGGACCCCTGAAACTGCAATCATTCTGCCTCTTCTCAAACCCTCATTGCTTGCCATGAATTTCCCAAAGCCTACTTCAGGATGTAATTTCAGTCTGGGCACCGGGAAATCTCTGCCTTAAAAAGCCTTTTAAAACATGACCCAACCTATGATGTCTATATCAAACTTATGGGACATAAGAGAATAAAACAAACATGCTCACAAAGCGAAGTGCACGTAAGTACTTAGGCACATAGGTACACGGACACCTCATATTTGGACAACTGAAGGAGCAAGGTCGACCTTCCAGGGCCCAGGCAGGGAGTACTTAAACACTGTCCGCTCTTCAGGATAGTTAAATCCTGAGCTCTGTGCGTTACTGAGTAACTCCCTACTATGGGCTCTCGGGTTCAGAAGTCATTGAACTGACCCACAGTACAGCAAAAGCCATAAGAGGGCAAGATGACTAAAAGTAAGGCTTTCCTGACACCTTTACAAATACAAACCCAAGCCCTGGGAAGGAACAAAGCCTCGCTCTCTTGCTCTCTTTCTTTCCACCAAAGCAAAATGAGACTCCTCAGTTTCCATGGATTTGTGAGTCTCATGGGTCCTGAAAATAATTCAAGTGTTCTTCCTCAATTAGATTCTACCTCATAATACTTAGTAATATGACTTTTTTTTTTAACTTTTCTCTGAATAGCTCCCACATGTCTTTTGATGGGTAACTTTTTTTTATTAATAACATTAAATTTTTCTTATTATAAAAAGCATATACTAATTCCAAAATGACACATCAAACTCCAGTATTTGCTATTTCCTTAACTTTCATAATTCACTTTTATAATTAGTAGTGTTTATCAAGAGATTGGAGCCATTGTTACCGATACGAGCAAAAATGAACTTCTGGGCTCTATATCTCATGCCACATAGAAGTGTCTCTCCATCTGCTGAAACTGTACCGACGACCAGTATTTAATGTCGCTGTGTTTCAGCGAAAGAAAGGTGGACAACGTAAAACCAAGAGTGTCTTTCACTAGAGATTCCATTTCTCTCTCTGAGAGGCCATCTTTCTACTCACCATGTCCTCCTGCTGCTGCGATGTTCTTTCAGGCTAAGAGAACATCATCTCATTCCCTACAGGAGCAATCAGTACACTCCCAATTTATTGTATACAACAAAGTCGAGCTGTAGAGTTTCTTAAAGCTGTGTGCTTTGTATTTGGATACAGAAAATGTATGTATGGAATCATGAAATCTAGGTAGGCCTCAACATGTTTTGGTATGCATAGTATATCATAATGTATTGGGTCGTAAAGGTACAACTAACTTTCCAGGAAAGAAAAAAAAACTTTTTTAAAGACTCCAATGTATAGTATATTCTCAAGTCTTTAAAATATCTGTATTAATTCTTTAAGAATTTCTTGCTGTTTTTTAATCATATTCAAACCCAACTTCTTTCCTCAATGCCTTCCATCTACACCCCTCCCCCTCTGCCCCCACAACTTTGTGGAGTAATTTTTTCAGTTTAATTTATTAACCCATCAGCTCCAGTTTGTGCTGTTCATATAGTTCTGAGAATGAGCCACTGGAGTGTGGTCACCCTACTGGGGACCATAGCCTTAAGCAAACCGACTCTCCCTGCCCCACAAGCCATCAAATACCGCTCCTCAGTAGGGGTGGAGCTCATAAACCTCTTTCTGTCTTCATTTATTTTTGCTAAGTACAGAATTTCTCTGCAGAGAATATAATGAAGAACCACCTGTGTCAGATGAAGAGGAGGGCTGAGGCCGCCTATGCCCGGAAGTTTCAGCCAGATGCAGAGATTTCTTTAAATTCATGTCAGGAGCACAAATGGCCTTTTAGTAACCAGTGTGGCTTTAAGGAGAAAATACAATCTAGAAAGCAGAGTTGCTCTTAAATGATAACTTAGCAAACAGGAAACTAGGGATTTTACAGAAAATAATTGGTGTTTCATTTCCTGCTGCGAGCCAAGGAGTGTGACCTAATAACTGCCACTTACCTATGTTGACTTCTCCTCAAGTGTCTTTGTGCACGGGTGAGCTTTATGACGGAACGTCACTGTCATGTCTATGTTACTTAAGATACCACCTCAGCAAACACAGGAGACTCTCTTTCTAGCCTTCCCAAACCAACAGCTATGCCAGGAACTGGTTCTGGAGAGGACCACAAGCCAGGGAGCTATAGGTGAGCTCTGGAACCCAGTAATAGCTGCCAGCTGACTGGGGTCCTCAGCCACTCAACCAAAGAGAAGAGAATTCTAACAAGTGAAGTGAGCTTAGACACTGATTCTTCCTCAGCCAGACCTAAAGAGGGCAGAGCAAATGCCTGAAGGTGCTCCTCACCCACAGCTCCCTCATCACAGCCATCCTAAGCAATAACTTGAGCCTGGTCTTCTCATCAGTCAATCATGGTCATTTTAAGCCACTAAGTTTTGATAACTTGTTATTCTTGATGAAAAACTCATATACCGAGTCAATAAATATACTGTCAACAGCCAGGGACTCTACTTTGAAACAGCATTTAGAAGCATCCCTCTCTAGCTTATTAGTAAGGATTGTAGTTCCCTGATATAAGAGACATGGTACTTCTGCCTAGGTTTCTTTCTTTCTTTCTTTTTTCCACTTTAAAAAAAAAAATCTATAGTTTCAGCTTAATTCCTGGAGATTCTTGTCAATCCTTGCACAGAACTAATACTAGACACTGCTGGAAGGCAACTAAAGGGACTTAGTAAGTAACTCTAGACACGTGGCAGTCTTGTGATTAAAAATGGAGAACTAGGAAAAGCAAGAATGGAATCAGGCACAATCTCTAGACTGTTCTATACCATAAATGCGTAAGGATTTTTTGCTTAAACATTAGTAGCAAAAGGAACTAGGTAACTAAATTTAAGATGAGTGAATCACAAAGCATTTCCAAAACTGAAAGAACCCTACATTTTAGGGTTTTTTTTAATATTTTATTTCTGTATATTTTATAAGAAAACATACATTAATAGACTTGAAATGCCATTATTGATTAATTCAGCAAGTATTACCAAGAACTCCATGCGCCAAGCACTTCTCTAAACTTACTTATATTTATTAGTCAGCTAATGACAGTGACACCAGGAGACTGGTGAGAAGAAGAAAAAAAAAACAAGTAACAAATAAGTAAACAAAAGTTTTATGGTATAGTAAATAGCTTCATGAATAATAGGGGGAAAGAAATAAGGAAGGGCAACTGAGCACAAGGCAGAACGGGGTAGAGTGTAAAAGAGGTGCAGGTGCTAGACCTCCTTTATACGAGCAAAGATTTTCTGCAGGTGATGAATTCGGCCGTCAAGTTCCCTGAGAAAAGCAAGGTCCAGAAAGGAGCTGTGAGAGCAGCGGTTCTCGGACGGGGCATGCACCCACCCGTCCTCACAGAATGTCACAGCGCCTCCTGATAGGAGGACCGCCAAGTTCCCAAACTTTCTATGATCGCTCTAGGACCAAATAAACACAATTCCATCTTTTAGAAGAAATCTAAGAAGTATTTAAGCCCTAAAAGTTTGGCAGCTATTTGAAAAACAAACAAACAAATAAATAAATAAATAAATTAGGGGGGGGGAGAAACGACTTAATTTAAATTCCTTTTCCCTGCCCACTGCTCGCCCCCATCCACTCCTCTGTTTCTGTTCAGGAAGAGGCAGGCCTCCCAAGCCTGTGTGTCAACAAAGCAGCACGTGAAGTTGATGTAGGACTAAGGTCCTCCCATTGGATTAAGGCTGGGCCAGGCAGCCCAGTCAGTATGATGGATAAATTCACAAAAGCCAACCAAAGCATTAGGGACAGGCGCTGATCCCACTGCTGGGATACCACAAATAGACCGAGCTCCGCTACTGTCCCTCACGTGTAGGCTCCCTAGCTATCGGAGCAGAGTCTTCGAGCTCCCATGAGCCCAGGTTAGTGGTTTCTGTGAGTTCTCTTGTTATGACCCTGAGCCCCCTGGCTCGTACATTAATTGAATTCTTATCTAGATATTATTATTTATAGATGAGGAGGCATGCCAAACCTCCAACACTGGAATCGGGCTGGGTTCCGCCACCCCTCTGGTTATTCCACTCTGAATTGTCCGGAATACTTGCTTTTTGCCCTGTTAACCTCCCAAAACGCCACTTTGCCCATAGACGTTCTCTAAGCAAATCCAGTACACTCTAACGTTGAAGAATCACGTGAGAATTTGGCTCGCTCTCTGGAAGATGTTTATTCTCTTTTCGCTGAAAGTAGAGCCCACCCTGGGTACCTGCAAGAGTACAGTTGGTCCGTGTCCCTCCTCCATTATTTTGAAAGGTCATGATTTCGTGTAAAGTATAAAGAGAGGGAAATTACTTAAATTAAACCTCTGTTATCTACACTGTTGGCTAATTACAAAATCAGCGACTCCTCCCCCATCCCCCACCCGACCTCTCCAGCGCCCAGCAGCCCTTATGGTGATAGAGCTACACCAGAGGGATGCCAATACAGCCTAGAACCTCAGATGGCACAAGAGACGCCTCTGCCCTTCTCCCAGGCCAAGCCTCCTCCGTGCTTCCCAGTAACTTCCCTGGCTTTCTTTTCAAAGGGAAACAGTCTTAATAAAGTTCAGGTGCAAAGGTACTCACAAAGAAATACAGATGAAAAAAAAAAAAAAAGAAATACAGATGGAAGCGTCTCATCATCTCTAATAATTCAGGAGCCTACATCCTGGCCAAGGACTTATTTCCTCCCCTGTGGCTTCCTCATTCCTTTGGAATGTTTTGAACGCTGAGCAGATCAAAACATAGATTAGTAAGATGGAATACTATATCACTTTACATTGTTATCTGTGCAAGACTGTCCTCATAAAGATAATTCAAATTACATTAAAAGCCAGTGGTCTCTTCTGCTAGAATTGACTCTTATATATTACTTCAAGGCTTCAGTGCCCACGATTCTAGAAATCATCAAGAGTTTAAATCATTTTAAACTGTTTTTAATAGTGAAAGTCCTTTAGTCCACTATGGCAACTTTCAAGGACTGTGAGAAGCAGCAACACTCTTTTATTTTAGTGTTTATTTTATTTTATCATTTTATTTTTTGAGAATTAAATAAGCGGTGGTTTCAGAGAAGGAAGGACTGGAAAGCACCCCCGTGTCATGAGGAAGAACCACGGTCCCTTCGTTTCTCCAAATCTCAAGTCACCTCTGACAGCGCCTGCGACACAGTGGTAGGAGGAACGCTGCCATAGCCCATTACGAATGCCACACACTGTGAGACAGAGCTGCCAGCAGTCTGGCCTTCTCTCCTTCAAAGGGAGAATTAAATCAAATTGAACTTGGTTTCTGCAAGATAAAATAATACAGTAGGTCCCTATCCCTCCTCCATTATTTTGAAAGGTCACGATTTTGTGTAAAATATAATGAGAGGGAAATTACTTAAATTAAACCTCTGTTATCTACCCTGTTGGCTAATTACAAAATTAGCGACCCCTCCCCCGCCCCCGTCCCCGCCAGCGCCCAGCAGTCCTTGTGGTGATAGAGCTCCACCTAGTGGTAGCATCCTCAGGTGCATTCAAAAGACCGTAAGTAGAACTTCAAAAGGAACTCTATAAAATAAAATCAAGTCAAATCAACAAAAACTTACAAGTGCCTACTCAGGATAACTCTGGATAATGCTTTCAAAAACATGAAGTGTTCTAGATTTTGTGGAAATTATCTTCATTGTCAGAGGAAGAAAGAAAGACTCTTTGCTTGGTTGGAAATTTTGCCAGTAACTTCGTCAACACAAAGCATGAGTGTGGATGTTATCAGCAGATGGCTCAGAGAGGCTTCGTTGCAGTTTCTACACCTCTTCCCAAAAGTACGTGGGGGCTATTTAGCATTTATATCCCATGGGCTTTCTTCAAACCACTTCGCAGAACCTCTTGCGCTAATTCCCCCAGCAACCCTGGAGTAGTTACTGTGTTGTTCTATGAGCTTCCCCATGAAAGTTGATCTGTTGCCATTGTATGTGACTGAATGGAACTGACCACAGAAAATTTCTCCAAAGATCTGTGTTCAGAACAATTACCATAGTAAACCTCTATTCCCATTTACAAAGAAGCAAAGGCTTATAACTACATGGCCAACACAACGCCTCTTCCTATTTAAAGATCAGACTGTGCACAAGGAAAACCCTGTGGCCTCCCTATCTGATGCCCCCTTATTCTCTGCTTACTCTTCCACACAGAAGAACTCTCTCCTGAAACCACAGCTTTGTATCCTCAAGTACAGAGAACCCAGCAGGTCAGTGAGCCAGCAGGCCAGTGAGACGGGAGGAACTCTTAAAAAGAGTCTTTGGGGGTGGGGGTGCTGTACGCCTTTAATCCCAGCACTCAGGAGGCAGAGGCAGGTAGATCCCTGAGTTCAAGAGCTCTACAGGGCGAGTTCCAGGACAGGCTCCAAAGCTGCAGAGAAACCCTGTCTCGAAAAGCAAAACAAAAAGAAAACAATGGAGTCTTCGGTACTAAGACTCCCGTACATTTAGGAACTAATGCTGTTTCAGTACCATCATGTGTAATTTTGCCAATTTTCATAAACTGTCTATTCATGCATTACTTAGCACAGTAATATGATATCAGAAAAGCAGTCAAGAAAAAAGATATCATTTTAATGAGCCATATCCACATTTTCCATATACAACCTAAGTGTGATGGTTGTGTCTTTTCTTTTTGAAAAGAAAACAGTAGCCACATATGGTGATATGAACCTGTAAATTTCAATCCTCAGAAGCCTGGGGCAGGAGGATATCCACAAGTTCCAAGGCAGACTGAGCTACAAAGCAAACCCTTTGTCAGCAAAAGAAAGAAAACGGTTTTAAAATGGTGTTTTTAGGTCACAAAACATATTAACTGTACCGTTCCCACAGCTCATGATGAATTATGAGAGTTGCAGCAGCAAAGAGCCCCATCAAAATATATCTCCTATGAAAAAAGAAAAAGAAAACAGCACATGCAAAGGAGGTGAGACTGGAGCCTGAGCAATGACCCAGGTGCACACTGCAGCCAGGCACAGCAACACAGTGCTGGGGGGGGGGCGTTCTTGGTCTTCTTTCTCTGGTGACATTACCAAGAGACACATGACAAGCATTTCATAATTGACATTTGATGACTAAAAAGAATTTTGACATTAGTGATAATCATCTATTTTTTTTCAGCTTTCAACATTTTTAAGGAATATTCCATGGCATGTGGGAAGCAACGGGTTGGAATTAATACTGCGCACGTCATATCCAAACTTTCTCTGCAGACCGGGGATGTTTTTAGTGATATCGCATTGCCAGCTTCTTTAAAAAAAAAAAATTCTAGTTATAGCCACTTTATATAAGGAGACATCACCATTCTGTTATCTGAAGTATTTTTATTTATTTTAGGATTCGGGAAAAGAAGATATTGGAACTAAAAATACATACATAATAAGCATATTCATTAGGCCGGATTATTTTAGAGCTTAAACGAAATCCCATGAGAACACCGAACCTTCTCATTTCTATATTTTAAAAAAAAAGTGTTTTAATTTGGATTGTTGTGGAAGTAAAGGTGGTTCCTGTTCTGGGAGCTGGGGTTACTGCAGGAGGTGCCCCCTGACACCAGTGAGCCTTTAAAGGCATCCACCGCCTTGGAAATGGAAAGGAAGCCCCTGGGATGGAGGAGGGGCAGCCCCCTCTCTTCACGCTGCCTTCTGATATGGCCTGAAAGATGCATCGCCTTTGGGCATCTTCCTCACGTGCTCACTTTGTTAGGTAGCATGGATAATTTTGATTGCGGTGACTAATATTTTAATCTTTTCTGTGTAAGGCAGATTGGATGATGAGAAAAATAAATAGATGTTCTATCTACTTAGCATTCGCCTTCTCTAGTGTCTAGTTTTCGGGATCTCCCTGAGATGACTAGAAGCTATTTGTCTATTGTTCAGTTTTTCATATTTTGTGCTCTCAAAATCTACTTTCCCTGAGATAGCCACTGTCTCTGTAAATGGACCTTACTCCTCCATCCTAGATGCGGCAGGAAGGAGAACTTTCGCCTATATAGCACTCTCTGGCCACTGATCCTTGCGAAAGAGAGACCAGAGTGACTGATCCCTGACATACAAAGGTTCATGTCTGGCTCTTTGAAGGGAAAGTGAGAATGTCCCACTCTGGGACTGTGGTCCTATTCATTAGCCCCGAGGTTATGGAAGGCGGTGGTAACCTCCAGTAAAGTCTGTGTTCCCAATCAAGCCTGCATCACAGTCGGCAACACAAAGGCACTTTCCTGGAGTAAATGAGAATTCCTGCAGCTCATGCTTATCACCCCAAATCCGTGGCCAACCAGAAGACCGCAGAGGGCTATCTGCCCAGCTCTCCCCCCCCCCCCGGGGTTGTTGGTCACCACCTATGGTTACCATGTTAGTCACCCACATGTATTTAGACAGCTCCAGTTCTACATTCCCTGTTCTCCATAATCCCTGGAGATCCCGTTTCCTATCCTCACAGCAAACAGAAAGTGTGATAATGCCCATTCTGCATAATTTGGCTCATCTAATTAACACGCCCAGTTAAAATTAAATGCCTCATCCTAACACAGGCTTTCCCCTTTACCTTTATATAAACCGCCATTTTCCTACGTGCTAAGTCTGTCTCCTCTCTTTCCACAGACACTCCTTTGTCCTGCCCCCTCTCCTTCATCCTCCATCTCCCGTCTTTGTCTCTTATTCCCTGCCCTCTGTTCCTCTGGGCAAAGAAATCTCCTTTGTGCTGAGAACTTGGTCTTGGTGTCCACAGCTGATACTTTTCTCCCACTTATAAGAAATACGAGGAAAACTGCCACCTTCTGGATTTGGGTGAAACATGCAAAGTAGGTTTCCTTCTTTTATGAGAAACCGAAGCTTGATTCTAGAGACTCGAGTTTTCAGTCTTCATCCTTAAGATCACCTGTTGCTCTTGGGAGGACCCAGATTCAGCTCCCAGCATCCACATAGTAGCTCACAACTGTATGTAACTCCGGTGTCAGGGCATCTGATGCCCTTTTCTGACCTCTGAGGGCATGAGGGATGCAGGTGGTGCACAGACATACATGCAGGCAAAACACCTATGCACACAGAATCAATAAATCTGCAAAAAAAATTAAATAGTACATAAGCAATTCCTGATTGTGTGGCTTTGCTCATTGACACAGCTGGTTAAGGAATGTCTAGGAGGTCTCTCCCAAGTACGTTGAGGGGGCAGGAAGCATCAACGGCGCAGATAGCTAAAGAGGTAGTGGACCTGCCCTTGTACTTTGAAAATTTCCTAAGTATTAACCACCCTGCAACTGCGGTTGTCAAGTAGACGACTAGAGTTTGAGTCTAAGAAGTAGTAGCCACAACCTATCCCCCTGTAGTCTTCACCCACAAATGTTGCCAATTTAAGCAATGTTCATTCATTGAATAGACTTCACCCAGCCCCTTTGCTCTTGCCTGCCACTCTGCTTGGGAAGCCCTTCCCTTCCTGTCTTCATCCACCTATTTTTAATGACATATTTCTCCCCTGCTGAGTCGCTCATCACACTGACTCTGCTCTGAACTTCATGCAGCTCTCACGCCTCAAAGCTTTTGGACCATTTGCTTAGCTTTTTTATCCTGCTTTTCCTTTTCCGAGTTGTGAAGATTTGTCTCCTTATTCAGGCTCATAAGCTGTTTAACTGCAGGAATGCTGTCATAACCTGTTCACAGCTGTGCCCATTCAATACCCACAGACTTGGCTTTAAAATGATAAAGGGAACCCTCTCAACTAGAAGTACTTGAAATATATATATATATATATATATATATATATATATATATATATATATACACACACATACACACACACAAAGAGCAGAGAAAAGCAGCCAGCACTGCCATCTGCACCCCACCCCAAAGAGTTCTCTTCCTGCTTTGGGACTCTTACTCCGGCAAGGCTCAATTTTCAATAGAGACAAAGAAAAGAATTTCCAAGTTGGCCAGAATATAGCAAATCTATTTTCTTTAGATCTAGGTTCAGAATTTAGTCCCTATAGTTAACTGCTTTTGTAACTTTCTTTTTATTTATTCTTTGTGTCTTTCACATCATGCATCTTGGGTCCTTCATATCTGCCCTCTGCCCTTGCAACATCTCCCCCCCACACACAAAAAATAGAATAAATTTTAAGAAAAAAAGGAAAACTGCCGTCATGGAAGCTGTAGTGTGACACAGTGAGTCATGTAGCAAACCCTTTTGTCCAAATGTCTTTACTTGCAAGTGTTCATTGCAAAGCACCATTGGTCTGGTTCGAGGCCTCTGGTCGATGCTAGACCCTCACTGAGACTCCTCTTGGCTATTCTGTTGCCCTGTTTTGTGGAGATCCTGCAGCTTTGGTCTGTAGGACTGACCCCTTCATGTGCTCCCACAGACCATAGATGGGGTGGATGTTGGAGTGGGCCAATTTATAAGCTCGGTTCTGGGCCTAGTTAGTTGCAGGTTGGTCAGTCTGCCAGTTTTCCTCACCCTCACCGCCGGGGTGAGCCTCTCCAGCATTGACTGCCTTGGTTTTTTCAACCCTTGCTGCAGTGATCAAGGCGTTTTCACCTGCTTTCATGCCCTTGAAATTGGCTTTCCCACACCTGGACCATCATGGCCAGCTCTCCTGTGTTGTCCAAACATGGCACAGGGGCCACTCTCCTGAGGGCTACAGTTGGTGACGGACAGGGACAGCTCTCCCACTCTTATGACCTCGGGGTCATCTCTCCCACCCAGCACAGGCCAGGAGGGGTGGAGGTGCAGCTCTCCCCTCCACACACCCATATCCCTGTCAATAGGGTCAGCTCTGCTACGCTGCCCAGGCAAGACGTAGGGCCCACTTTCCTGAGTGCTGTAGCAGATAAAGGGGAGGATCAGCTCCCTTGCCAGCTAGAGGAGATGGTTACAATATCAGAGATCAGCAGGAATGAAGGAAGAGGACTTTCTTCCCATCCACAGTGGGAAAACTAGAATGTTTGTTTATAAAAGGCCATGGAAATAAAAACAAAATAACTCCTGCCAAAAAAAGGACTCGATTTCATCTCAGCAATTAAGTATATTGAATTATTCTAATATCAAGGTGAAGGGATTTGTGCAGAGATGAGGGGTAAGAATTGGAATGTGAAAACTGGGTGATCTCTGTAGAAGGAGCGCAGAGACAACCCAGTCTAGATTTTTCTCCCCAGCTGTCACAGACAAATGACTAAACCATTCTCAATCCAGCAAGAGAAGTGAGGTTTGGTCTCTGGGGCATGAGTTGAAAAGTTCAAAAACTGTCTTAATAATAAGACCAGAATATCATTTGCTTTGTTTATTTCCATTAATGTGTAGAGGAGTTTTCCCAGAGGATGTATGTAAAGAAGATATAAGATATAAGGATGTCTTCTACCAAGCTAGACATTTCAACAATTTGTAAATATGTAAAGCAAGGCTACTGCACTTCATTTCTTATATCTAGTTTGTTTGCTATTTTAGAAGATGTTTGGAGTAGGTCAGATACATGCTTTTTGGTTTGCATTTTCATGCTACTGACTTTTTAAAGATTCATTTATTTTCTTTTATGTGCAAGAGTGTGTTCTCTGCATGTGTCTGTGCACCATGTGCATGCCACAGAGGTCAAAAGAGTATGTTGAATCACTTTTCACTGTAACATAAACTGTGAGGGTACTGGAAACCAAACCTGGATCCTTGACCACTGCAACAGCTACTCTTAACTGCTGAGCCATCTTTCCAGTCCTTCGATTTTTTTCAATTATATTATGTATTACTTTAATGTGAGAGTATGATACATTTGGAACATTGTCTTTTTGCAATCTCTGATAGATATAGGCATTAATAACCCAAGAGCACTAATGTTATGAAAAAATTAAAAGAAATAAAAAGAGAACAGATCCACAGATGTTTCCTGATAAAGTACACAGTACCACTATGGAAGTAGCTCCATCCCTAGCAGCCCCAAGTCAAATCTGAATCAAAGTCTGATCAACTATATACCATGTGTTAGCAATTTATAGAAAGCACAGATGATATTAAAGGGTATTGTAGAAATTATAATTATCGAGGTTCAGAGCATGCACCTTATAGAACAAAACAATTCAGTCTCTTCCACTGAAAAATGGGGTGATGGGAGAGAAATAATAAAAAAAAACCTTAGAGAATATTTACATATCCCCAGTCTCTAGCAGTGAGCTGTTTTGCTGTGTATAACTGTCCATGAATCCCAGAATCAAAGATGTCATTATTCAAAATCTCAATGACAAAAGGTTAGAGCATCATTTTTATATTGGTCATCATTCAAGAAAAGAAACTTCTCTAAAAACTGCCCGCATTCGTATCCTTAAAGCCAAACTTTGTGACCCTGCTCAGATGTGTCTGCCTTATGAAGCATTAGGGGTATCTCTCATACAAGTATCACACAGGGACAGATTTTTATCACAGGCCAGGATTGCATTCCAAACAAAAGAGAAAAATACCAAAAGACAGTTTCTGAATGCTATTTCAGCCTTATTAATTAATTAATACTAGCACAATTAACACACAAGTATTTTATACATAAGGGTAAATCGTAATAGGCCAGAATACCTTATCATCAAAATTCTTCTGTGAGACAGACCAAATCTTCAGGGCCATCTGCACATTCCAGTCCATGCACTCCCTGCCTAAGGCAGTCAATATGCAGCATCCCCCAACTGTAGCCACAGGTTCAGGATCAACATCTGACTATCACTGTCAAAGAGGCATTAAATGTGTTCATACATAAGGGACAGAAGCAATTAAAATTTTGAGGCTCTGAGATCTGAAGCTGCTGCAGACTCATCCCTAAGGACAGAACTTGTCAAAGAATGGGACCCAAGAGGAAAGCAGAGCTCAGAGATGAAAGAAACTCCAGCCATCCTTTCATGGCCTAATTAAGCAAATGAGCATTCTATTATGATCCCTCCATCAATTAATTGCATATTTACCAGTTTGGTGGAAGCCAACTTCACCTTTTGACACAACTGAAAATTTCCTAAATTGTACTAGGATACAGGACATATGACAGAAGATGTTTCCCTTAGCAAACAAAGGTCTGTCAAGCGTTACTCCAGTCCAGCATCCCACAGTGGGGACATGGGAAGATAAATCACAGAACTGTTATGGTCATGATGCATTTGGAGAAAGAAGCTTCCAGCATTTAGCAACTTTGTTCCTTACACGAGTATCTGCTATCGTATCAGAATAAGGTGGTGCATTGCCTTTCATTCCAGCAACAGGGAGGCAAAAGCAGGCAGCTCTCCAGAACTTTGTGGGTTTGAGACCAGCCTAGTCTACAAGAGTAAGCTCCAGGACAGCCAAGATTTCTAGTGTTGCTGTAATAAGCTGTTACAAACTAGACAACTTAAAAGAATGGAAATTCATCTTCTCAAGGTTAGGGAGCCAAGAATTCCAAACTCCAGATGCCAGGAGGACCATATTCTCTCCATAACCTCTAGGAGAGATTCCATTCCTAACCTCTTCCAGATGTTGGGGGCTGTTAGGCATTCCTGGACTGTGGGCTGATTTCTCAGAGCTGTGCCCACTTGGGCATGTTTTCCTATACTATAAATGCAGCTATAAAGTGTGAAGTGTGGGTTCTCTCTCTCTCTCTTTCTCTCTCACCTCTCACTGCTGGATTCAGTTCCTGTTACCCATTCATGCAGAAGACTGTGATCTGTGAGTCTACCCGGAAATAAATAACCATTTATTATACGTAATTTTGAGCTAGTGTGGGATTATTCTGCAACTTCCATCATCTTTCATGAATATTTGATTTCCCTTTGCTCATGATAATTTAGGAACTCCCTTCAACCCAGAGACAAACAGGTTTTCTAGGTCCTGCCATATATATANTCTTTGCTAAGGACCAAAGGAATATGTCCTAGATTTAATTTCTTTGAAGAATGTGTTTTGCCTATTGAATTGCATGTCATTTTCAAAGAATTATGCTAAAAGGAAGGATCAAATATTAGACATTTTAGGTTTCATAAGTATTAGCCCTAGGAAAGAAAAGGGAAAAGTGGAGTTTCAAGGTTCTTTTGTGAGCCTATGGAGAAAATTTATTTATATTCCCCATATTTCAATAATAGAGATGGGTTGGGATTCTTTCAGATGAGGTCAAAGTCTTCAGGAGAAAATTAGTCACTGATCCAATGACATTGTATAACCAGGAAGATTGCTGTTTTCTCTAATAAGTGCAATGTAAACCAGCCACATAAGGTAGCCCTAGGCACTGAAAGTGAATCTGTGACCTAACTTATTTATGAATATAGTTTGAAGATAATGTGATTCCTCAAAAGGCTTGTGTGTTCAAGGCTTGGTCCCCAGCCTCTAAGTTAATTAATTGGTTAATGCCTCAATACATTCATACAGAATGGTCTAGTGAGGCATTCCTGCTTAGAGGAAGTAGTTTGCTGGGGGCACAACTTTGAAGGGCATATCTTACCCTCTCCTTTCCCCCTCTTACTTTGCTCTCTAGACCATTTTCCACCACATGCAGCCACCACCATGATGTTCTTCCTTGCTTCAGGCCCAACAAGATAGAATCAACCAAATGTGAAACAAAACCTCCAGAGCAGAGGGATAAATCCATTTTTTTCTTTTCCTTTTAAATAGTCTTGTGTATTCATCATGGTGACAAGAACAATGAGCTAACATTTCATTCCCATTAACTTTTAAACAAAATTTACTATCTTTCCACACAAATATTTGCTGAAAAAAGATTCATCAGTTTGTATCTCTCCTTACATTGACTCTAAGTCCCGTGCCATAGCCCAAAGTCATTGCATAATCTAAAAGACTGAGCAAATTAGAACTTAGCAAATATTTACCTAAAGAATATTTTTTTTTTCTAAAGAACAATTTTTATGTAGGTTTTCAACTTCTCAAACTGATCTTTTCCCTACAGTATAAGTCTGATACAAGTAATGAGCTATTATAAGCATAGCTTATAATATATATTATATATATGAACATATATTGCACTAGGCTGATATGATTTTTTTATATGTCATATACTTTAATATGTGCTGAAAACTTTAATCAACCCCTTAGAGTGGCACTATTAGGAGGTGAGGCCTTGTTGTCACTATGGAGTGTGTCACTATGGAGGTGGGCTTTGAGGTCTTATATATGCTCAAGCAACATCCTGTGCCTCAGACTACTTCTTGTTGCCTGTGAATCAAGATGTAAGAACTCTCAGCTCCTTCTCCTGCACCGTTTGCCTGCATATTGCCTTGCTTCTTGCCATGACAATAATGGACTAAATCTCTTAACTGCAAGCCAGTCCCCATTAAACGTTTTTCTTTATAAGAGTTGCCATGGTCATAGTGTCTCTTCATACCAATAGAAACCATAAGACAATGGTGTACACTAAAAAAAATTCGCAAAAGCAAGTGAGTAAATAAATAAAAGGCCTTTTCACTATAAATATTTCCTTAGATTTTAAGTAATTGTGTTGTGGATCTGTAAAACATGGAGAAGGAACAGGGAGATTTCTGAAAATTCTCTTATATCCGAAACGATATTAAGAATATGCCTTTCCACTTTGGAGCCTTTTCAGTGCCTACCCAACCAAAGCTGAGATGTCTGAAAATGCACGCAACAGCACCATCTAGTGAGCAGAATGTGGAAACACTGGCAACAATTAACCAAGGTAAAGGCTTTTTAAGTTGAGCTTCCTCGGCACTATTCAACTTATTGTAGATTGTGAACCCGCTGGAGAATCCGTAAAAGTTTTGGATCCTTCAGAAACGCCAAAGGCACAGCAAAGATGTTTCTACACTGGGTTTACGGAATTAGTGACCTGAATAGCTCCCCTTCATCATCTGTGGGCCAATTTCAAACCTTCCATGGAACCCATGATTCTAATCATGGGGCCAATAAAAAAAAAAAAAAATCCTAGAATCACCTAAGTCATATCTAACGTCTTTTCAAAGAAATCTGGCCATAATCTAACGCTCCTGTTTCAGGGATAATGAATTAAGAAGGGTCACCTTCCATGGCAGAAGAGGCCAGCTCCTGCTTTTCTCCCTACTTGAAAATAAGGGTGCCAGCTTGAGCGCACATTTGTTCTCATTAGCCTTTGGGTTTTGAGAAAGGATGGCAAGAGCATATAAAATGAAAAATGGCTGAAGAGAGAGGAATAGCACCAGCAGAGACCAAAGGCGGCAGTTATGGGGGGCGGGGGGGGG
>NW_026067946.1:9766606-9773246 GCF_014885135.2 Alexandromys fortis
TGTTGGGCTGACCTTTCATCAATTCAAATTCCAACTCCACCAACACTCAGTTACTATCTGGCTGTTCAATATCATCAATTCTGTAGACCGCTTACATTCTTCCAATGACCCCTTTGCTGCTTAAGTCAGAACCTCACAGTTGCAATTAAATGACACCAGAACTCTTGATGGATATGTGCACCAAATATTGATGTTTGGTTGTTGTTTTGGTTTGGTTGTTGTTTTGTTTTGTTTTGTTTGAGACAGGTTTCGCTGTGTACCCCTCACTGTCCTGGAACTTACTTCATAGGCCAGGTTGGCCTCTAACTCAGAGATCTGCCTGCCTCAGCCTCCTGAATACTAGGATTAAAGGCCTGCACCACCACGCCCAGCTAATGTTCTAGTTTGCTTGCTGTTGCTCTGATAAAACACTAACCAAAAGCAACTTGGTGAGGGGGAGGAAAAGTTTACTTGGTTTACAGGTTACAGTCCTTCGTGACAGAATTCTAGGCAAGGACCTGGAAGCAGGAAATGAAGCAGCGAGCATAGAAGAATAGTGCTTACCTCCTCCTCCCATCCCCATCTTGCTTAGCCTACCTTCCTATACAGCCCACGCCCACCTACCTGGGAATGGCATCACGGGCAGCAGGGTGGGGCCTCCTTCACCAATCAGCAATCAAGAAAATACACCCCATGGACTTGCTAATCTGACAGAAGCATTTCTTTAATCAAGGTACCCTTCTTCCAGTGCTATCAAATTGAGAATTAAGATTAATCATCACAAGTAGAACTCTAATTGAAGAGAACATACTTTAGAGGTTAAAGAGATGTCTCAAGAGTTAAGAGCAATTGTTGCTCTTGCAGAGAACCGAGGCTCACTTCCCTGCACTCACAACCATCCATAACTCCAGTTCCTGGGGATCCAGTTACTTCTCCTGACCTACCTGGGCACCAGGCACACATATGATAGATAGATATATTGTGGGCAAGTAATCACACACATAAAACAAATAAATATAAAAACACATGGCATATTTTATCATTTGTTTAAGAACATGTTAGAGTAAACAATTTAAATTCCCAGAAGCCACTTCTCTGAAGATGAGAGCATAGGGAACACAATCCAGCCTCCTTTATGTGTTAAACCTACACGTCACATCTCAGTCTCTAGATTTCCTCTACATCTCACGCCTGAATTTATTTATTAGAATTCCAGTCTTCATGGAACTCAATATGTTATATATTTGCATACTAGTATGAGGCCTAATTATTATTGACCAAGCTATGCTATATAAATCCATAAAATAATATCTTGTAAAAAGTAAGTCCTAGGACTGAGTAGGTGACTTGCCTCCCAAGTCTGGATCCCTGGAGGACATATACAAGCCACACGCAGTGGGGATCACAACACTCCTATGGTGAGATGGGCGAAAGAGGCAGGACAGTCTCTCAGAGACACAATGGTCAACTAGCCTTGAGTATGTAGCTAAGCAGCAAACACGGTGGAAAACACAGCACTTGGGAGGCAGAAGGAGATGGATCTTGATGAGTTTGAGGCCAGCCTGGTCTACAAAATGAGTTTCAGGACAGCTAGAGGATACAACAGAAAAACCCTGTTTCGAAAAAAAAAAAAAAAAAAAAAAANAAAACACATGGCATATTTTATCATTTGTTTAAGAACATGTTAGAGTAAACAATTTAAATTCCCAGAAGCCACTTCTCTGAAGATGAGAGCATAGGGAACACAATCCAGCCTCCTTTATGTGTTAAACCTACACGTCACATCTCAGTCTCTAGATTTCCTCTACATCTCACGCCTGAATTTATTTATTAGAATTCCAGTCTTCATGGAACTCAATATGTTATATATTTGCATACTAGTATGAGGCCTAATTATTATTGACCAAGATTTCCCATGGGGAGTCAACAAAGTCTAGCACATCATTTTGAGGCAGGACCAAGGCCATCCCCACTATATCTAAGCTGAGTAAGGTATCCCTCCAAAAAGAATGGGTTCCAAAAATACAGTTCAAGCAGTAGGAATAAATCCTAGTCCCGCTGCTCCACAGACTGCCCCAGTCATACAACTGTCACCCACATTCAGAGGGCCTAGTTTGATCCTATGCTGGTTCCCCCACTGTGAACCTGGAGTCAGTGAGCTCCCATTAGCTCAGGTAAGCTGTTTCAGGGAGTATCCACATTGTGGTCTTGACCCCTTTGTTCATATTATCTCTTCTCCCTCTCTTCTACTGGACTTTGAGAGCTTAGCCCAGTGCTTTGCTGTGGATCTCTGAATCTGCTTCCATCATTTGCTGGAAAAAGGTTCTATGATAACAATTAAGGGAATCATTAATGTGATTACAGGAGAAGGTCATTTCAGGTACTCTCTCTACTATTGCTTAGGGTCTGAGCTGGGGTCATCCTTGTGGATTCCTGGGAATTTCTCTAGTGCTAGGTTTCTTGCTAGTCCTATAATGGCTCCCTCAATCAAGATATCTCTTTCCTTGTTCACCCTCTCTGTTCTTCCTGCATTTTGACCATCCCATTCCCTCATGTTCTCCTTCCCCTCCACTTCTCCCCTTGCCCCCTTCCGCCCTTGCTGCCCCCCCTCCCAATGTTCTCAGGAGATCTTGTCTATTTCCCCTTCCCAGGGGAATCCATGTATGTTTCCCTTAGGGTTCTCCTTGCTACCTAGTTTCTCTGGGGTCATTGACTATAGGCTTGTTATACTTTGCTTTTCATCTAATATCCACTATGAGTGAATACATACTGTGCTTGTCTTTCTGGGTCTGGGTTACCTCACTCAGGATGTTTTTTCTTTCTAGTTCCATCCATTTGTATGCAAATTTAAAGATGTCATTGTTTCTGTTTGTTTTGATTTGCTTATTTGTTTATCACTGAGCAGTACTCCATTGTGTAAATGTACCACATATTTTCTTTATCCATTCTTTGGTTGAGGGGCATCTAGGTTGTTTCCAGGTTCTGGCTATTACAAATAATGCTGCTATGAACATAGTTGAGCAAAGGTCCTTGTAGTATAATTGAGCATCATTTGGGTATATGACCAAGAGTGGTATTGCTGAATCTTAAGGTAGATTGAATCTCAATTTTCTGAGAAACTACCAAACTGATTTCCAAAGTAGCTGTACAAGTTTGTACTCCCACCAGCAATGGAGAAGTGTTCCCCTTACTCCTCATTCTCTCCAACGTAAGTTATCATTGGTGTTTTTGATCTTAGCCATTCTGACAGGTATCAGATGGCATCTCAGAATGTAAAACTTTAAGACAATTCTGAGGACAATTCTGAGCCCTCTCAGTCTCAATAGTAGTGCTCCCCTCCCCTCTGGGAACTAAGGGCCTAACAATTGCACGTGCACGTACTGAGATGTTGGGAACTTTCCATCTCCCTGAATACGGGCAAGATAACCCTTAGGTGTTGACTCAGTTACTGGTTTTTTGACTCAGGCCCTGGGAAGAGGCAAAGTGACCCTCAGAAGTTTCCCCCTTACCTCATCTGATCTGGCAACCACTTTCCAGCCAATTATTGGTAATAGCCCTTTTGAATAAGCCAATCATAATAGTTAAAGAACAACCTCCAGACCCCCCCCATTCTCCTTTTGTAGCTTTTTCCTTTAAAAGTAGCCTGTACCAGCTATTCAGGGTCTTTTCTGGCCTATAATGCTGAAAGACTCTGTTATGACAGAATTAGTAAAATCCTCATGCTTTTACATAAGCTGTGGTGTGAGAGATGGTCTCTTGGGGTGACTCCTCCTGGGTGATTGGACTCTAGGGTCCAACAAGAGTTTTTTTTTTATTAAATTTTACTTTTTTATTGACCTCTACATCTCTACATTTTTCTCTGCTCCTTTCCCTACCTCTCCCCTCCCTTTCAAACCTCTCCCAAGGTTCCCATGCTCCCAATTTACCTAGGAGATCTTGTCTATGATTTGCATTCCCCTGATGACTAAGAATGTTGAGCAGTTCCTTAAGGGTCTTTCAGTCATTTGAGATTCTTCTGTTGAGAATTGTTTAGATCTATACCCCATTTTTAATTNAACAAAAAAAAAAAAAAACAAAAAAAAAGAAAGAAAAAGAAAAAAAGAAAGAAAAGAAAAATAAAGTGGAAAAAAAGTTAGTCCTAACAGTAGGATTTTTAAAAGCAAATTACAATATGAAAGAAAAAAATGTTTTAAACGTGATGTCTTTTTTTTCAAAACCAAACAATTTCCCTGAAGAAAAACAATTGCAGGATCTGAATTATGTGCAGAAGCTGAAAAAATTGATTATACCAAAGAAAAATGATAGAATATTACAGGCCAGAGTAGAAATGAAAAGGGATGCCTGAAAATAAGTACTGGTGCTGGTTAGTCTTTTGTCAGTTTGATGCAAGTTAGGATCATCTGTAAAGAGAAACCCTCAAAGGAGAAGAATCTCTCCATAGGATTGGCCTGTAGGCAAGTTTGAGGGGACATTTTCTTCATGGATGAAAGATGTGGGAGAGTCCAGCCCATTGCAGGTGATACCACTCCTGGGAAGATGGTTCTGGGTTGTATAGAAAACAAGCTAGTGAACCATGGGAGCAAGCCAGTAAGCAGCATTCATCTGTGGCCTCTGAGTTCCTGCCCAAACTTCCTTAAATGGTGGGTTGTGATTAGGAAGTATAAGCTAGAGGCTAGAGCTAATGGCCAAGAGGTGTTTTAATTAGTACAGTTTCTGTGGAGTTAGGGTTAGGGGTTACAGATGGAAAAGGAAGAGCAGGCTGCTTGTCATCCCGACAGCCCGGCTAGCTTAGCCCCCAAAATAACCACACAGAAACTGTATTAATTAAAACACTGATTGGCCATTAGCTCTAGCCTCCTATTGGCTAACTCTCACATCTTGATTTAATCCATTTCTATTAATCTGTGCTCAACACGAGGTCGTGGCTTACCGGGAAAGATTTAGCATGTCTGACCTGGCATCTCCATGGTGGCTCTCTGTCTGCCCTTCTTCCCCCCAGATGCTAGGAGCATCAAATGAGAGAGAACATGCAATATTTGTCTTTTGGCATGTAAATTATCTCACTTGATATGATCCTTTCCTAGTTCCATCCATTTACTTGCAAAGTTCATGATTTAATTTTTCTTTACTGATAAATAATATTCTATAGTGTGTGCAATATTTTCATTACCTCTTTAGTTTAAGAATATTTAAGTTGTTTTCATTTCCTAGCTACTGTAAATAAAACAGGCTGAGCTAGTGGAGTTAGACGAGTTATTTGGGTATATGCCAAAGGTGAAAGAGCTGGGTCATGTGTAGATTTGTCTTTAGTTTTTTGAGAATTATCCACAATGATTTCCAATTTGCAATTCTACCAACTCTCACCAATGGTGACAGAATCTTAAAGTTATCCTGATTTGCATTTTCCTAATTGCTAGAGACAATGGACATTTTGGGGGGTGGGGAGATATTTCTTAGCCATTTGTCTTCCTTCATTTGGGAAATCTTTGTTCAGTTGCCCAGTCCATTTTTTAATAGATGGTTTTTAATTATTTTTGTTTGCTTGCCTTTTTTATGTATTCTGAATATTAACCTTCTATCAAATAAATAGCTGGCAAAGATTCTCTCCCATTCTGTGGGCTTCCAGTTTACCTGGTTGATACTTTCTTTAGCTATGCAGAAGCATTTTAATTTTATGCAGTACTACTTTCCAACTGTTGGCCTTAAATCTTGTGCAAAGGGTCCTATTCAGAAAGTCCATTCCTACACCTGTATCAGGTAGGGTACTATCTATGTTTTTGTCTAGCAGCTTGAGTGTTTCAAGCTTCACATTTAGGTCTTTGAAGCATTTGGAGTTAGTTTTTGTGTCAAGTGATAAACATGGGTCTATTCTTCTACATGTGGATATCCAGTTTTCAAGCACCACCTGTTGCTTTCTTTTCTCCAACTTATGTTTTTGAAATCTTTATGAAATATTAATTAGCCGAAGGTTTATGTATTCATGTTTAGTTCTTCCATTTTGTTTTATTGGTTTATATATCTGTTTCTGTGCCAGTACTATATGGTTTTTATTTTTAT
Organism: Alexandromys fortis; assembly: GCF_014885135.2. NCBI lineage: Eukaryota > Metazoa > Chordata > Mammalia > Rodentia > Cricetidae > Alexandromys > Alexandromys fortis. Next base: position 9,772,643 of record NW_026067946.1, read on the forward strand.
TGCTCTGTAATGTATCTTAGGATCTGGAATGCTAATCCGTCTAGCATTGTTCTTTCTGTCCAGGATTTGTTTTGTTTTGTTTCCTATCTGGAGTCTTTTGAGTATCCACATAAACTATAGGATAGTTGTTTATATTTCTGTGAAGAATGAGATGAGTATTTTGATTGGGATTGTGTTGAATCTGTAAATAGTTTTTGGTCAAATCATTTTCACAAGGTTAATTCTGTCAGTCCACGAGCACAAGAGGTCTTTCCACTTTCTTGTGTCTTTCCTTATCTCTTTCTTCAAAAGTTTACTTTTCATGTTAGAGGTCTTTCACTTCCTTGATTAGGGCTATTCATTCATATATATGCATATATGTGCTTCTTCTGTTTCTATTTTATTTTGAATAGTTTAAGAAGCATTAGCTGCAGATTTTCTTTGAAAGTCCTTGTAGAATTTTGTTGTGAATCCATCTGACCCTGGGCTCTTTAGCTGTTTGGTGATTTGATTGAATCTAGAAATTCACTTCTTGTTTTCCTTCGTTTTGTTTTTAGATTTTCCAGCTTAATGGAATGTAGGTTTTTTTTAAATAATTTTTTTTATTTTATTTATTATGTATACA
>NW_026067946.1:9775194-9794383 GCF_014885135.2 Alexandromys fortis
CTCTCCAGCCACTTATTGGTAATAGCCCTTTTGAATAAGCCAATCATAATAGTTAAAGAACAACCTCCAGACCCCCCCCATTCTCCTTTTGTAGCTTTTTCCTTTAAAAGTAGCCTGTACCAGCTATTCAGGGTCTTTTCTGGCCTATAATGCTGAAAGACTCTGTTATGACAGAATTAGTAAAATCCTCATGCTTTTACATAAGCTGTGGTGTGAGAGATGGTCTCTTGGGGTGACTCCTCCTGGGTGATTGGACTCTAGGGTCCAACAAGAGTTTTTTTTTTATTAAATTTTACTTTTTTATTGACCTCTACATCTCTACATTTTTCTCTGCTCCTTTCCCTACCTCTCCCCTCCCTTTCAAACCTCTCCCAAGGTTCCCATGCTCCCAATTTACCTAGGAGATCTTGTCTATGATTTGCATTCCCCTGATGACTAAGAATGTTGAGCAGTTCCTTAAGGGTCTTTCAGTCATTTGAGATTCTTCTGTTGAGAATTGTTTAGATCTATACCCCATTTTTAATTGGATTATTTGGCATTTTGATGTTGCAAATGAGACTTTGGGTGATTGCTCAGGTAGCTAATTGTCTCCATCATATATTGCTTGCTTTGGAAGCTGCTTGATTGCACTTCCTGCCTGTTCAAGTAATATTACTTCCCTCTTAGGACTTCGATGGGGTTGAAGATTAGATAATCATAGCTATATTCCTCTTATGATTTAGCTAAGCTTATTTCCGATTCAAGATTTAGACTCTTTGGAATATAATTTTATTAAAACATGTTATGTGTTCCTTGCTTAATATTGCTCATGTTGTTTATAATTTTATACTTGATATCTGTTCCTATCATATATAGTTTTGTATTTGGTTTGGATTGCTCTTGTTTAGACAAAAGGGGGAGATGATGGGGAAAGCCTTGTTAACCAATAATCTTTAAGGGGTGGAACCTATTTTAGGCGAGGCTTTCTGGGATCGGGAGATAAAAACATGTGCACGACCCAGGTACGTTCTCTGGAGCTTTCCCAGCAATAGAGCAGAGCCTGGATCTTCCGTTCCTGTTTCATGAGTTTTCTCCTTATAATAAATAAAATATAATTGTTTTATCCTTAGCTAGCCTGGTTATTTCAACAGATAGATTTTCATATGTTGAAATTACTGCATCTCTGAGATGAAGTCAACTTTATCATAGTGGATGATCTTTTTGACGTGTTCTTGGATTCAGTTTGTCAGTATTTTATTTAGTATTTTTGCATCAATGTTCATGAGGGATATTGGTCTGCAATTCTCTTTCTTTGTAATGTCTTTGTGTGATTTGGGTATCAGGGTAACTGTAACCTCATAAAAATAATTCAACTGTTCCTTCTGCTTCTATTGTGTAAAATTATTTGAGGAATACATGTATTAGCTCTTCTTTGAAGTTCTGGTAGAATTCTGCCCTAAAACCTCAGACCCTGGACTTCTTTTTATGGTTGGGAGACTTTTGATGACTACTTCTATTTCCTTAGGTATTATTGGTCTATTTAAATTGTTCATCTGGCCTCGATTTAATTTTGGTATGTGGTGCCTATCCAGAAAATTGTCCATTTATTTTAGATTTTCCAATTTTGTGGAACACAAAATTTTGAATTATGACCTAATGATTCTCTGGATTTCCTCGGTGTCTGTTGTTATGTCCCCCTTTTCAGTTCTGATTTTGTTAATTTGGATGCTTTTTAATTAGTTTGGATAAGAGTTTGCCTATCTTATTAATTTTCTCAAAGAACCAACTCTTTGTCTCATTAAATCCTTTTATTGTTTTGTTTTAATTGATTGATTTCAGCCCTCAATTTGACTATTTTCTGGCATCTACTCCTCCTGGGTGAATCTCCTTTTTGTTCTAGAGCTTTCAGGTGTGCCATCAAGTCACTAGTATGAGATTTCTACATTTTCTTTATGTAGGCACTCAGTGCTCTTAGCACTACTTTCATAGTGTCCCATGAGTTTGGGTTGTTGTACATTCATTCTCATTGAATTCTAGGAAATTTTTCTTATTTCTTCCTCGACTTGATTCAACTGAGCATTGTTCAATTTCCATGAGTTTGTAGATTTTCTTTAGTGTTGTTGTTGAATTCTAACTTTAAGCCATGATGATCCGATAAAATACAGGGGATTATTCCGGCCATGCAGTGGTGATGCGTGCCGTTAATCCCAGCCCTCAGGAGGCAGAGTCAGGCAGATTTCTGTGAGTTCAGGGCCAGCCTGGTCTACAAGAGCTAGTTTCAGGACAGGTTCCAAAGCTACAGAGAAACCCTGTCTTGAAAAAACAAACAAACAAAAAACAAACAGACTGGATTATTCCAATTTTTTTTATCTGTTGAGGTTTGCTTTGTGGCCAAGTATGTAGTAATTTAGAGGCGGTTCCATGAGGTACAGAAAAGATATATTCTCTTTGTGTTTCTGTGAAATGTTCTATAGTTGTCTATTAAGTTCATTTGAATCATGACATCTATCAATTCTCTTATTTCTTTGTTAAGTTTCTGTCTGTCTGACTTGTCCATTGGTGAGAGTGGAGTGTTCAAGTCTTCTACTATTAGTGTGTGGGGTTTGATGTGCGATTTAAACTTTAGTAATGTTTCTTTTACATATGTCGATGCTCTTGTATTTGAGGCATGGATGCTCAGGATTAAGACTTTATCTTGATGGATATTTCCTGGAATGAGTATAAAGTATCCTCTATCTCTTCTGATTGACTTTAGTTATAAATCTGTTTTGTTAGATATTAGGAGAGCCAAACCCACTTGATTCTTAGGTCCATTTGATTGGAAACTTTCCCCCAACTCTTTACTCTGAGGTAATAAATATCTTTGAGATTCAGGTGTGTTTCTTGTATGGAACACAAGAATGGATCCTGTTTTTGTATGCATTGTCTGTGTCTTTTTATAGGTGAATTGAGTTTGTTGATATTAAGATATATTAATGACCAGTGATAGTTAATTCCTGTTATTTTTCTGTGGTAGTTTGTTTTCCTTTTTTTGGGTTTGGTGGTGTGAAGTTATCTGTTGCCTGGTTTTTTTTGTGGGTGCAACTAACTTCATTGGGTTGGAGTTTTCCTTCTAGTACTTTCTGTAGGGCTGGATTTGTGGATGGGTACTATTTAAATCTGATTTTGTCAAGGAATAGCTTGTTTTCTCCATCTATGGTGATTGAAAGCTTTGATGGGTATAATAGTCTAAGCTTGCATATGTGATTTTTTTAGTGTCGGCAGCACATCAGTCCAGGAACATTTTGCTTTCAGAGTTTCCGTTGTAAAGTCAAGTGTAATTCTGATGGGTCTGCCTTTATATGTTACTTGGAATTTTTCCATTGTAGCTTTTAATATTCTTTTTTTTTTATTCTGCATGTTTAGTGCTTTATTACATGGCGATAGAACTTATTTATTTTTTGGTTCAGTCTATTTGGTATTCTTTAAGCTTCTTGTACTTTCATAGACATATCCCTTCTTTAGGTTGGGAAAGTCTTCTATGCTTTTGTTGAATATAATTTCTGTGCCTTTGAGCTGGAGTTCTTCTCCTTCTTCTATCCTTATTATTGTTGTTTGGTCTTTTCATGGTGTCGAGATTTTCTGGATGTTTTATGTTAAGAATTTCTTTCATTTAACATTTTCTTTGATAAATCTATTTCCTTTATTGTATCTTCAACACCTGAGATTCTCTCTTCTGTCTCTTGTATTCTATTATGCTTTCATTTATAGTTTCTGCTTGTTTACCAAGATTTTCTATTTCTCCAGAATTCCCTCGATTTGTGTTTTCTTGCCTGTATTTAAAATTTCAAACTGCTTGAACTATGTTTGCTTCACTTGTTTGATTTTTTTCTTGGTTTTCTTGACTTTCTTTAGTGGATGTATTGATTTCTTCCAATTTTTTTGTCCCTTTTCTCCATTTCTTTAAGGGAATTTTTCATTTCCCCTTTAAGTGTCACTATCGTCTTCATAAAGTTATATTTAATGTCGCTTTCTTTTGCTTCTTCTGGGTTAGGATGATCATGCCACCGGGTCCTGGTGTTGCCATATTGCTTTTTAGGTTGTTGAATATATTCTTGCATTGGCGCCTATCCATTTCTTCCTCCAAAATTGGTGTAGGCAGTGTCATTGCCTCTTTTCCTAATCCTTGCAGCTAGTGTCTGTGTCTCAGGGATCCTCTCTTGGAAAGATTGTTACAGTTGCTGTCTGTGTCTTAGGAAGCTGCTCCTAGTCTGCTGTGTGCAGTCACTGCATCTCAGGGAGCTGCTGAGGTCTCACGGATGGGTGGGTTTGGGGGTAGAGCAGAACTTGTAGATTACAGGGTCTGATCAATTGGGGGGGGGGTGTTGGAGCAGCCTACCTGCAGGAGGCTTGCCTACTGGCTGGCTAGTGAAGCTGAGGTGGTGGGGGAGGAACCTGTGGTTTTGCCCTGGAGCCTAGGGTCTAGAGACTGGGCTGTCCAGCTAGGGAACTGGTTACTCACCTTTTGGTTCACTCTGTATAGTCACAGTCTGTGCATCAGAGATCCTCTCGTATTGTTTTGTTTCTATTTCATGAATTTATGCCCTGATTTTTACTATGTTTTTCTGTCTACTGATTTTGTTGTTTTTAGATAGGGTTTCCCCTCACAGTCTTGGAATTCATTGTATAGATGAGAGGATCTGCCTGCCTCTGCCTCCTGAGGACTGAAATTAAACACATACACCATCACACCTGGCTTCAACTGGGTTTAGATTTGGTTTCCTCCTTTTCCAGATTGTCTAGTAACATTAAGTCACTTATTTTTGCTCATTCTGATTATTTAATGTAGGCAATTAGGTCTACAAATTTCCCTCGTAGAACTGTTTTCAATGTGTCCTATAAGGTATTTTGTAATATGTTTTCATTTAGCTCCAGAATATTCTTTTTTCTTCCTTCCTTCATTTCTTTTGTTCCTACTTTCACCCATTCATCACTCAGTAGTGAGTTGTTTAATCTCTGAGTTTGTATATGTACTAGAGATTTGTTTGCTGTCAATTTAAGTTTTATTACATGGTATTCAGATAGGCCATAAGGAGTTATTTCAATGTTTTTGAATTTGTTAAGATCTGTTTTGAGTGCCAGGATGTGGTCTACTTTAGAAAAGCTTCCATGAGCTGCTGAGTTGAATGTGTATTTTTTTAGTGTTTTGATAGAATATTCTGTAGGGATCTGTTAAGACCATTTAATGTATGACGTCAATAAATTTTGATGTTTTTCTGTTTTCTTTGTTTGGTTTTTTTGAGACAGGGTTTCTCTATAGCTTTGGAGCCTGTCCTGGAACTTGCTCTGGAGACCATGTTGGCCTCAAACCATAAGATCCACCTGTCTCTCCCTCCCGAGTGCTGGTATAAAAGGCACGCACCACCATTGCCTGGTGATGTTTTCCTGTTATTCTTTGTCCAGATGACCTATTGGATAAAATGGGTATTAAAATCACCTATTAATGAGTTGATGTTGATCTGTTTTTAAACACAGCAGGCACTTTTTTTAAAAAATGAAATTAGGTGCCCCAGAGTTTGGTGCATATTTGTTTAGGCTAGTAAGTCTTCTAGGCCCACTGTTCCCTTGATTAGATTGAAGTGTTCATCTCTATCTGATTAGTTTTAGTTTGATATCTATCTTGTTATATATTTGGGAAGCAATGCCTATTGCTTACTGGTCCCTTTTGACTAAAATATTTCTGTCCTTCTACTCTAAGATGATGTCTATCTTTAAAAATGCTTCTTGTAGACAGCAAATAAAGTTTTGTTTCTTGATCCATTAAGTCAATCTGTGTCTTCTGACTGGAGAACTAAAGCCATTGATATTTAAAGTTATTGCTGAAATATAGTGTGTAATTTCAATTGTTATGGAGTTGATATTTGGTAGCAGTGTTTGTGTTCTCAGTGGTGTTTTGTGTTTTAATACTTATAGCTTCATATTTCTTTCTCAGTCTCTTTGCTCTCCTTTATTCCTCTCTTCAACCTAAAAATTGCTTCCTGTATTTTCTTTGTTTGGTTTGTTAGATATAAACATTTTAAGACTGTCTATATTATGGAAAGTTGTTCTTTCCCCTACAATTATATAGTTTTTCTGGATATATTATTCTAATCTGGCTATCACAGTATTTTAGGATTTTGGATGTACTGTTCCAGGCTCTTCTGGCAGCTCTTATTCTGAGTTTTTCCTTTATATATGAGTTGTGTTTTATCTCTTGCAGCGTTCTGTAGGCTTTCTTTGATAAATATAATACTTAGATGTGCTATGGAGATTTTGTTGTCTATTTGGTGCTGTGTATGCTTCTTGTATCTGTACGGGTGTGTATGCTTTCTGAATCTGAAGTTTACTTCTATGATATTCTTTAAGTTCTGGTCTATGCCACTGACCTGGGATTTTTTCTCCATCATCTATTCCTGTAATTCAATGGTTATTTTTTTTATGATATCCCACGTTTCTTGAACGATCCTTTCCTGTGGATTTTTTAATTTTTCATATTATTTGGTTTAGAGTCTCTATTTTCAAGCCCTGAAAGAATGCTTCTGCTTGGTTCATTCTGCTTGTAAGCCTTTTGGGCTTCCTAGTTATTGGATTTTTTTCAATTCTATCTTCATTTCACCCTGAGTTCTCTTTAAATTTTTATCACCCTACAGAATTCTGTTCTCAGGCATTTATTATTTTCCTTAAGTTCTTTCTCCTTCATTTTATTGAGTTGTTTGTGTCTTATTTTAATTCTTTGAACTGTTTCTTAGTGTCTCCTTTAATTTCCTTGAATTCTTATGTGTCCTAGGGTTCAGATGGTTAGCTTTCATTGGCAAATATTTTGACAAGACTGTTAAGTTTTAGAGAAAATACTGGCTCAGTCTTTCATATTATTTGTATTTTTGCAATGAGATTTGGACATGTGAACGTTTGTTAGTTCTAAGGTTGATATTAATCAGGAAAGTTAGGACAGAAGAGAATATGTGGCTGTGTGGGACCTAGGGGTTGGAAATGACTTGAGTGAAATAATGTCAGATAGACCGAGAGGCCTGAGCTAATGTACGGAGTGTGCCTCCTTGTCTAAGGCTGGAGTGAGGGGGGTGGGATTGGATTGGGTGGAGAGGTTAGGTGTACCACAGGCAGGAGTGACGAGACTAGGCCAAGGCAGAAGAACTGGATGTGAGATCAGAGCTAGATTTGCTGGGTTGGGGAAGGTCAGAGAAACTCACAGGCTTAGACCCTGGAAAAAGATGTGGGAAATCTGGCTAGGTGGAGAGGCTGGATGTGATATGGAAGGGACCTGAAAGTTGTGACACATCTTGGCAAAAGCCTAAACTGTTGGGAGCCATGCAATCTAGACTTGGGTCAGCATATGAATACCTATCCAGTGGGTTTCCAAGGGGCAAGGCCTCTATGGAAATGGACTCTCACATGGCAAGGACCAGAAGTCCACCAGACAGGGTAGGAACTTGCATAGTGCAGCTTGCAGGCTCTTTTCTCTCCCATTATATTGGGGATTCTTTGGGCAGTTGTTAGTTTTGTCAGTCACTCATGCAACTGCTGTAATTTTCCATGGAAAACCTGTTCTTTTAGAATATTTTACCCTAAGATTCAACAGGGGGCTAATGTTCCTCAATTCTCTTATCTGGAATCACTAACTACAACTCCTAATCCTGAGAGTTTTACTGACTCAATAGAAACAGATATGTATAAGAAAACCACATTTGGAACACTAACCATCTCTCACAGTCCTGGAAAGGAGAGTATGGCATGTATACACAAAATAGGGGGAAAGCCCTCAGGAATACACATAGTGCCAACTGTTGAGGGTAAGTTCCCTGGACATCAAGTATACAGAATCAATGACAATATCAGTATATTCTGATGGGAATAATACAATGTAAAGTATGGGATATATAGACCCATTTTTCCTATACATAGGAGCTTGTACTGGTAGAAAAACTGTGGTAAGTGATGGGAAAAGAGCGCTTTAACAAGGTCTGCCTTTTACAGAGAGATTGAGACATGGAACCCTCATGTAGAAAAAGGAACTGTATAGAATATATATCTTGCAACATGAAATAATTGTTTGGATTTGAATATTGTCCTTAAAGCATCGTACCCATGTTTATTACTTTTAACTTTGTAACCGTAAGAAGCTGACACTTTTGAATAGCTAATTTGTAGCTAACCGATTTTATGCTAAAGTTTTTTTTTTTTTTTTTTTTTTTGGTTTTTCGAGACAAGGTTCTCTGTAGCTTTGGGCCCTGTGCTGGAACTAGCTCTTGTAGACCAGGCTAGCCTCGAACTCACAGAAATCTGCCTGCATCTGCCTCCTGAGTGCTGTAATTAAAGGAGTGTGCCACCACCACCCAGCATTTTTGAGGCTTTATACTCAAAACTTCTTAGATTTTTGAAACTGGAAGATCAGGTTATTGGTATACATAAATATTCTTCAAGGTAACTGAAATTCATTGATATATCAGAAAGCATTATCAATTATGGCTACTTTAGTCTTAGTACCAGAAGTGTCTAAAGCAAGCTTCAAACAAAACAAATGTAATGACTATCTTATAAGAGATTTAAAACGTTACATGGGACAAAGGAGCTCCACTGAGGGAGCAGGCCCAAGCCAGAGACCTCTGTGGGAACAGGCCTGAGCCAGTGGCCCAAGGCAGCAACCTCGACAGGAGCAGGTACAAGGGAGCTACCACTGAGGGAGCAGACCCAGCAAGAGACCTCTGCTGACCGGGTGAGAACGACTTCTGAGGGAGAAGGCCAGAACCAGCAACCTCCCCCAGAACAGGCCTGAGCCAGCAACCAATGCCAGATCAGGCCCAAGAAAGCAACCTCAACAAAAGCAGCACCAAGCAAGCATGGAGATGGGACCAGGCCAGAATGACACCCGGAATTGCAGAGCAACCCCCATAAGTACTGTGTGATCTCTGAAAACAACGAGTGACCTCTGGGGTGACTGGAACCATGGCTCTGACTGCATCAAGAGAAGCAACCGTCTGAGCCTTGGATCCACTGGTACCTGGAAGACTGATCACCGGCAACACAGCCACAACTACACTAGTCAGTGGAAAATAAAAATAGACAAAGTAAGAACACACTCATAAAGAGCAACCTGACACCAATAAAAACTAGTGGCCCTACAAGAGAAAGACATGAACAACTAAATATAGATGAGCAGAAGAAAATGACCTAAAAAAATAACTTTATTTATTTTTTTTTATTTTGGTTTTTTTGAGACTAGGTTTCTCTGTAGCTTTGGAGCCTGTCCTGGAACTAGCTCTTGTAGACCAGGTTGGCATTGAACACATAGAGATCCACATGCTTCTGCCTCCCGAGTGCTAAGATTAAAGCTACCGCCCAGCTAAAAATAACTTTAAAAGAATGTTTGAGGCCCTTAAAGAGGAAATGAAAAATTCCCTCAAAAAAAATGGAGTGATCCCAAAAATTCTACCAAGAAACTTCTACAACTCATAAACACCTTCAGTAACATAAAAGGTTACAAGATTAACTCAAAAAAATCAGTAGCCCTCCTTTACACAGATGATAAATGGGCTGAGAAAGAAATCAGAAAAACAGCATCCTTTACAATAGCCACAAATAGCATAAAATATCTTGGAGTAAATCTAACCAAACAAGTAGGAAGACCTGTATGACAAGAACTTTAAATCTCTGAAGAAATAAATTGGAGAAGATATCAATCCACACATCTATGAATACCTAATTTTTGACAAAGACGCAAAAATTATACAATAAAAAAAGAAAGCATCTTCAATAAATGATGCTGGAATAATTGGATATCAACATGTATATTGAGCCTCATGAGGCCAGGGCGTGAGGCCAGTGTAACTTCCAGAGCCTAACTCAAGCTGGGTGACTTGTCTCTGGTCATAACTTCTGCATATGAGTGACTCAGTTCACTCCGGCCTAAACCCACCTCTGCCCAACCACTGCTAACATGGCAGGATATTACTGGCATTTCTTCCTTACTCCACCTCACCCCATCCCAAGACTCCTATCACAACCCTATATAAGTTCCTGCCTAATACAATTAAAGAAGATCCTGCTTCGACAGACTCCCGACTCAGTGTGTTTCTCTCGAGTGGCCACGAGGGAGGTCTGAGTTGTCAACACTTACCATCCCAATCAGCCCCAGGGAGAGACCAGTACCAGCTCTTCCTCAGCTCTATTTGCTAGAGAACCCAGCAGTCTAAAATAAAAAAAAAAAAAAATAGATCCATATCTATCACCATGCACAAAACTCATGTCCAAATAGATCAAGGACCTAAAAATAAAAAACCACACTGAACCTCATAGAAGAGAAAATAGGAAGTGCATTTGAACACACTGGCACAGGAGACCACTTCCTAAATATAACACCAGCAGCACAGACACTGAGAGAAACAAATAATAAATGGGACCTCCCAAAACTGAAAAGCTTCTGTAAAACAAAGGACACAGTCAACAAGACAAAACAATAGCCTACAGAATGGGAAAAAATCTTCACCAACCACACATCAGACAGAGGGCTGATCTTCACAATATACAAAGAACTCAAAATTGGTCATCAAAAGAACAAATAATCCAATTTAAAAAATGGAGTACAGACCTAAATAGAACTCTCAACAGAGGAATCTAAAATGGCTGAAAGACACTTAAGGAAATGCTCAACATCCTTAGTCATCAGAGAAATGCAAATCAAAACAACTCTGAGATTCCATCTTATACCTGTAAGAATGGCCAATATCAAAAATCCTGATGACAACTTATGCTAAAGATGATGTGGGGTAAAGGGAACACTCTTCCATTGCTGGTGGAAGTAGAAACTGGTATAGCCCATTTTGATATCAGTATGGTGATTTCTCAGAAAATTAGGAAACAACCTTCCTCAAGACCCAGTAATACCACTTTTGGGTATATACTCAAAAGTTGCTCTATCATACCACAAGGACATGTATTCAACTATGTTCATAGCAGCATTGTTTGTTATAGCCAGAACCTGTAAACAACCTAAGTACCCTTCGACTAAAGAATGCATAAGGACAATGTGGTACATTTGCACAGTGAAGTACTACACAGCAGAAAAAATAATGATATTTTGAAATTTGCGGGCTGGATATATCTAGAACACATCATATTAAGTGAGCTAACCCAGATGCAAAAAAACAAATATCATAAGTGGCTTTTAAACATAAAGCAAAGAAAACTAGATTACAATTCACAATACCTGAGAACCTAGACAGCAATGAGGACCCTAAGAGAGACATAAATGGATCTAATCTACATGGGAAGAAGAAAAAGACAAGCTCTCCTGAGTAAATTGGGAGCATGGGAGAGGATTGAAGGGGAGGGGAGAGAAAGGAAGGGTACCGGAGAAAAATAGATAGCTTAATAAAAACAATAAAAAATAAAATGTCACATGGGAAGGAGGAAAGCTATGGTACACAGTATCTAAACAACTTCATAGAATTTCATTTAATATGTATATTTAAAATTCATTTCTTCAAAAGACAGCATTTTAATTACATTCAAATTATATTCACTCTACCAACAAACTCATCATTTATTTATAAGGCTAGATATTAGAAAACAGATGAAAGTTTAAACAAATTTTATTTTTTGAAAGTCCCTCCAAATTCAGTATCCTGAAAATTTCTACATATGTACTTGAAAAGAAGTATATGTTAGATGGAAAACTGTTAAGTTTTTTGAATAGGAATAGAAATGTAATACACATACAATGAAGCATAATTCACTTTGGCTCAGTTTACAGGTATGCCTCAAAGTGTGTGAGTGAGTGGGTAGATAAGTGTGTGTGTGTGTGTACACATGTATACATTCATATATTACATATTTATTTATATAGCACAATTTTTAGTACAGGCAAAAGTCACAGCATATATAGTAAAGCAATGCACCAATATGTTTTCTCAGAGAAAGTAGAAGAGTTCTCAAGATTTCATGCCAATCCATGATTTTCCAAATCTTTGTTCTCAAATATAGAACCTGACATTTGTTTTCTTTTTATCTTTAAATTAAATACATTTTATAATAATGACTCAAATGCCATGAAAATTACTGTCAAGCTTGCTCTATTTAGAGCTCAGTAATAAAGACATGTCTGTTGTTTTAGTCCTGTCCTTTTACTCTCTCTAAAAAGTCTCTAAGGAAGTCTTTAATATGTGGTGGGAAAGGCATCAAACAGTTATTCTGAGATGGTAAAGAAATATGAGACTTGGGTGTCCACACAGACTTAGAAAAATAAATGTTGATTTATATAAACCAGGTGAGAAAAAAGAATGAAAAATAAATGAAAGAAGACAAAGAACTGTGGTCCTTGTGAGCTTTAGTTTCAAAGATATACAGCAACCAATCTACCAATAACTGCTGAGCATTTTTTAAAAACTTCTATAAATTTCAATAAATTTTAGTTTTTCTAAATTGGGTTTCTACAGCAAAACAATGATGCCATAATAGTAATAATAGTGTGTGAAGGTTGTTTCATGGGAAGAAGAAAAAAAGAATAGGTATATTGTACATCAGTGAAAGGGGGCAGGGTCAGAAAAAAAATTAAGCCTGGTCTGATCAAAGGCAGGGAGAAACTACCTTTCTTTAGATTTTATCTCATTCTTTAATCAGAGAAAAATAGTACCCCATTTGTTTACTTCTTTACTATATCCCAGACTAAAAATAACAGAATGAATAGCCCTTATAAATACGCTAGTTCTAAAAGAGATAATTTAAATGTTTAGTTTTTCTGGTTGTTTAATGATATACCTAAAAATTCACTCTTCTAGAATGGTGCTTAGATGTACTGATATATTTATGCCTTTCCTGAATTAAATAGTTAGCAATAAGAGTTTGGCATCGCTGGGCAGTGGTGGCATGTGCCTTTAATCCCAGCACTCAGGTGGCAGCGGCAAGCAGATCTCTGGGAGTTTGAGGCCACCCTGGTATACATACAGAGTTAGTTCCAGGACAGCCAATGCTACACAAAGAAATCCTGTTCAGAAAAACCAAAACAAAAACAAAAAATAAAAAATAAATAAAAAATAAAACGTTGTCATAATCAACTGAATATTTTAAAGAAATCTTTACATTTACATTAAATTAAAATAAGTGCTGTTATATCAAATATCAAAATTACTATTTTGTTCATCAGAAACATATAATTAACATTATATAGTCATTGCCTAAAATCACTACAAAAATTTAAATGATCTTTTCCACTATATGAAAATGATGATTCTGAAGTAACACGCTAAGTTACAAAACCCATTCATGACACACAACACCTCATCAAGGTTTTCAACAAGTCAGTGCACTCAGTAGTTACAAGAGGCATAATGCTCTTCCACAGCCAGGAGTTCTGAAAAAGTAAAAAAGAAACAAAAAAGAAAAAAAAAGGTAAATAATCTGAAAGGCATCCCTAATGATAACAAATACTGCAAGTAGTCCCCAAGCCAAATATCATCTAACCTGAATGTCAATGTCAATCAGCTGTCATTTTTCTCTCCCAATGGAAGACGTTCCCATAACTGGAGCAACTGTTCACCAACCTGAGGTTCTAGCTCCTAGATAAGTCATAAGTTAAAATAAACATTTTAAAAAAAATGGGATGTTTTTTAAATCAGTAAAAAAAAGTGGATAAAAATGCAAAAAAAATCACTTTAAATTTCACATTTAAAAAATTAGATGTTACTATCAAACAAAACAGTACATACTATTTCTAATTCTCTGCTTTTAGAGTTGATATTCAGATTTAAAATTCTACTTCGTGTGAAAAATCTTGCAACTTTTGTGATGAAATAGTAACAGATTTCCAAGTAATCAATTTAGAATTTTGTCTAGATAGAAACAACAAATTTTACTTTACTTGGAGATTCAGCAGAAGCACTCAATTTGAACTTCTGAAGGTTTGAACCTAGATGTTTTGAGGCTTCCTCCCCAAGAAAGCATCTTAGGTGACTACATATTCCTACCTTAGATATTATTTAATGTAAATCAAAATTAATAAACTAAAATATTATATGAATAAAAAGAATGCCACCTTTTCATCCTCCAGTGGCATGGATGATACTCTGAAGATTACCTAGAAAGAAATCAACTATTTCCCAGGGTGGTTTGAGGTAGTAAGCCACAAAACTTCAGATAAATTACTGGATATAACTTTCGGTAAAACAAACCCCTGAACCTACTTTCTCCCATGTAACCTGGGACCAATAGCTTACTGTACTGTTAATAAGAAGAGATTACATGATGCTATTAGTACAATATTTTGGCACTATTCATTAATTCTCATCATATTACTAGTTTAAATGCACAGATGCAGCATCAAAAAAGCAAAGGTAACAAATAAAGCAAGACATTAGAATTAAAAGGCTACTATTTATACAATGTGCTTAAACAACAGGGACACTGCGGTGCTGTCAGCTTGAGACTGCAGTCAAATCACCTCACGATGGTAATCTGTTTCGGTCAATGTTCCACTAATAAGACAACAGAAAACTCCATGAAGTGACTTAGGAAAGATTTCATACAGCAAGAAACAGAACTTAAGAAAATGTTTTAAAAATCCCTAAGACATTTGCAAGCAAACTTTCATGCTCTTTATAAATCAAAACTAGTTTTGTTCGTGTGTATATGGCATATGCAATTGATATTAATACATATTCTCCTCTGAGCAGTAACAACCAAAAAAAAAATCAAAAGAAAAAACTTAAGATGCCAGCATATACCTGCCCATCTCTGCTTATCTGCACTTTCTTGTTGTCATTCCAAGGATTGAGCAAATGGTGTGCAAACTGAAAGGGCAGACTTTCTTTGCGTATCCACTCTACTTTAAATACTCCACCTAGTCCAGCTGAACCCCAGTCCTGGCTCTTCTCTCTTCCTATCTCAGAAGACATCCTAGAAAATCCCTGTATAAAAAATGAAAGGAAGAGGAAGAAAAGATGATATTAAGACATCTGTATCTTTTTTTTGTTTGTTTTTAGTTATAAACTTATTGGCCCATTAACTTGGGCTTCTTATTTACTAATTCTTTTTTTTTTTTTTTTTTTGGTTTTTCAAGACAGGGTTTCTCTGTGGCTTTGTTATTTACTAATTCTTATAACTTACATTAGCCCTTAATTCTTATCTGAGTTAGCCACGTGGCTTGGTAACTTTTTTGGCAAGGCAATCACATTTTGCTTCCTCTGCATCAGGATCACGACTGCAGAAAGAATTTTCCTCTTCCCAGAATTCTCTTGTTCTCATCACCCTGCCTCTACTTCCTGGCTGGCTAGTGGCCAATCAGCATTTTATTAAAATACAATTGACAGGGTACAAACCATTATCCCACAGCAAAGTAGATTTTTAGTTTTATAGTTCACCCTTAACATAAATTCTCCATCTCTCCTTTTCAGGTGTCTCTCCTCTCCACACACACAAAGTGCTCATCTTTGCTTTGCACTGACATTTGGAGCCAATGATGCTTGAGATTTACTTGGTACTGGAGGATACTGCGATTCATGACCATGGCAACTTGTATGGGCCTTGCTTACATTACAGTTTCAGAGCAATAGTTCATTATCATCATTCTGGGGAGTATGGCAGCAGATAGACAGATATGGGGTCAGAAAGTAACTGAGAGTTCTACATTGGGTTCTTCAGTCACCAGGACTGAAAGACACTGGACTTGGCTTCACCTATTGAAACCTCAAAGTCTACCCCACAGTGATACACTTCCTCCAACAAGGCCATTCTTCCTAATCCTTTCAAATAGTGCCACTCCCTGGTGACCAAGATATCTGTATCTTTCTGATAGGGATAATTATAATTTTAAAGAATTTTAAAGAAAAGATACAATATTAAAATAATACAAATTTATCAAGAACCAAAAAAACCTTTATCAAATTTTGGAAGATAAACAAATTCTAGCCAAATGTAATTTCAAATATTAATAGTTTCTAATGTATCAACAGTTGTAAGCCAGCATTTATTATATAAAAATAATCATCAAACTTGTAGTTTTTATTTATGAATACTATAACTATGAAATAATTCAAAGGTTTGCAAGTTAAGTCAAAGGTAGTTAAGAAACCATCACTGAGACAGAGATGGCTCAGTGTTGAAGAGCATTAGCTGGTTCTTCCAGAGGACCTGGGTTCAATTCCCACCACCCATATGGTGGCTCAGGACCATCTATAACTCTGGCTCCAGGGGAGCTGACTCTCTTCTGGCAGCTACAGGTACTGCATGCATGTGATGCACAGACAGATTGAGGCAAAACACCCATACAATATAATTTTGAAATCTCTTTTAAAAAGAAGCAGGTCTTTTCATTGTTCATAAATTTCCAGTCCACATAAACATTTTACAAAGGCAAAGCTTTGCGGCATTTCATCCACTGACAGATGCAAAGCTGCTGTCAGCAGGAAGGATGACTCATCTGGAAACACTCTAGGTCAAAGGAAAGCACAGTTCTGACGCCCCCTTGCAGAAATGTGAAAGCGACCTCACTCCCAGTCACACCACAGACAATTCCATTATGCCCTAATACAATAAAAAGCTAGGATTTGGTTTTGGTTTTCTCTGAATTTGAGAGCATAACCTACAGGCAAAATAAATGCCATTTTATTGATTCAGGACAGCTCACCTGAAAATGTCCAGATCCTTGAACAGAAAATACCAAGTAAACCATGCTGCTCTCCCAAAAGGCTCGATTTAGCTTCCGCTCATTACTCGGAGTTGTAGACCAGATACCCTTCTGTTGAGAAATTTCCAGGTTTCTCAGATTGCTACTTTTCATTATAAAGTAACGAACAGGCATGTTTGGTCTTGGTGAAGGAGATTTTGAGCCCTATAAAAGAATGCATACGTTCTTGAAAGGTAATTTGACCTTTCAAAGCCAGTAGGCTCTCATAAATAACATCTTCATAAACACATAAACTTTAACAAATATTCAACAAATGTAAATAGTTGCCATGCTTTAAAACCTTTACAAGGCTTAATCAAACTGAGGTTTTTAAAAAGCCAGAATGAAACACTTACTTCCAAGTATGCAAAATGCCTTGCATCAAGTGAGGAACTTTTTAATTAGTTTTATTTTACACTTGGGATAAATTTTCAGAACATGTTTTTAAAACTTACCAATTCTAATAACAAAACTAAAATCTCTCCAGTTTACTGTCTGGCGATTTCAAGACGACGGGGGTGGGGGGGGGAGTCCAGTACTCTCACTGAAGCTTAGACTACAAAGAGACTAGAGTAGGCACAGCAATGTAAAACGGAGTTGCACAAAGAGCTCCAGATTGCAGAAGGGTTCCCAAAAGTGAACAGCTAGGCAGTGATCTGACCAAGAGTGCAAAGAAATGTGCCAAGAGTAGGCAAAGAATGGATGGAAAGCAGAACACCAAATAATTCCCATGTTTTCCACATGGGTGGAAATACTTGATATCCTCAGCCAGAGCAGACACCTTATAATATACAGTGCACCTGCCCTTAGAAGGGTCACACCTAAGTACTGGAAAAAAAAAAAAAAACTAATACCAGAACAAAGACCGCTCAGGACCCTACTGTAACACTTCTTTCAATTAAACCTCAAAAGGATTAAACTGGCAAGATATCTCAGCAAGGTAAAGTGCTTGCCAAGAAAACATGATGGCCTGAGTTTGATCCCTAGAACCCTGGTGGAAGACGAGAACTGACTCCTGACAGTTGTCTTGGTATGTGAGTGCACACATGTACATGCATATACATGACTACACACACAAATAATTTTTATAAGCTAAACAGTATTAAACTAATTGTAACTAACCTAGATAAAATAGAACAAAGCCTAACACTATTCAAAGGAACACACAAAAAAAAAATCTAGAAGCCAAACAAATTGATAAGAAATGCAAAGAAAATAAAGGATAGGATCCATAGCCAGGGGAAAAAAAATCAATACATGTAGACTCACATGTCAGATTTCAGAAACAGTAGACAAGAATGGTAAAGCACCCATTATAAATTGTGTGAACAACGTTTAAGAAAACTAAAAAAAAAAATGAATACTAGAGAGGTATTTTATAATGGCAGGAGATATTAAAGACACATGGGGAAAATAGTAACTCCAAATAATAACATTACAAACAAAAATAGTTTACACTCAAAATAAAAATATCACCGAATGAAGTGATAGTAATAAAACTACCTAAAATGAAGTCAAGAGGGAAAAACGATTAGAAAAAAAAGAGTATCACAGAACTAGGAAATACTGAATGTCTTATATACACATAGACAGATGTAAATACACACATAGATATTTAGCAAGAATTCCACACAAAAACATGACTGAGTCAGCAACCTAGGCCAGAGCAAGCCTGAGACAGCAAACACCACAGAAGCAGAACAAACCTCAGAAGCGCTGAGTGACCTCCAAGAACACAGAGTGACCAACGGGGTGACTGGAACAGTGGTCCTGATTGCACCACAAGGAGCAACCATCTGAGCCTTAGATCCACTGGCACCTGGAAGACTGATCACCTGAGAAAGAGACAGCCCCAACTACACCAATCAGAGGAAAAGATAGGTAGACAAGGTAAGAACACACATAACACCACAAAGAGCAATACAACACCAGTAAAAACTAGTGGCCCTACAAGAGCAAGACTTGAATAATCAAATATAGATGAAGCAAAAGAAAATGACCTGAAAAATAACTTTAGGAGAATGTGTGAGGCCCTTAAAGAGAAAATTAAAAATTCCCTCAAAGAAATAGAGGAAAAGACAAACAAAAAATTGAAAGACATCAACAAATACCTTAAAGAAAATTTAAAAAAAAAGCAATCAACCATATGAAAGAAACTATTTAAGATTTGAAAACTCAAATGGAAACAATAAAAAAAAAGCCAAGGGAATTATAGAAACAGAAATCATGAGAAAGAGATCAGAAACCACAAATGTAAGCATAAACAGCAGAATACAAGAGATGGAAGAGAGAAACCCAGGTGCTAAAGATACAAAAGATGAAACAGATTCATTGGGTCAAAGAAAACATTAAATCTAACAAAAGCTTAACACAAAATAGTCAGGAAATATGGGACACCATGAAAAGACCAAAGCTAACAATAATAGGGATAAAAGAAGGAGAGGAAGTTCAACTCAAAAGCACAGAAAATATATTCAACAAACTCAGAAAACTTCCCCAACCAAAAAAAAAAAAAAAAAA
>NW_026067946.1:9795258-9803589 GCF_014885135.2 Alexandromys fortis
GGGAAATGGGAGGCGGGGAGGAGGCGGAAATTTTTTTTTTTTCAATAAAAAAATTATATTTAAAAAAAAAATACTGGCAAGTGAATCCAAGAATACATCAGAAACATCATCCACCATGATCAAGTCAGCTTCATCCCAGAGATTCAGGGATGGTTCAACATATGAAAATCTGTCAATGAAATCTATCGTATAAATAAACTTAAAAATAAAACCCACATGATCATCTCATTAAATGATGAAAAAGCCTTTGACAAAATACAACATCCCTTCATAATAAAGGTCTTGGAGAGAGCAGGGATACAAGGAACATACCTAAACATAATAAAGGCAATAAACAGCAGACCAACAGCCAACATCAAACTAAATGGAGAGAAATTCACAGATATCCCACTGAAATGAGGAACACGACAAGGTTGTCCACTTTCTCCATATGTATTCAATAGAGTGCTTGAGGTTCTAGCTAGAGGAACAAGACAATAAAAGGAGATCAAGGGGATACAAATAACAAAAGAAGTCAAACTCTCACTATTTGCTAATGCTATGATAGTTTACATAAGCGACCACAAAAATTCTACCAAGGAGCTTCTACAACTCATAAACACTTTCAGTAATATAGCAGGATAGAAGATTAAGCCCTCCTTTATAAAGATGATAAATGGGCTAAGAAAGAAATCAGGAAAACATCGCCCTTCACAATAGCCACAAATAGCATAAAATATTTTGGAGTAACTCTTACTAAACAAGTAGAAGACCTGTATGACAAGAACTTTAAATCTTTGAAAAAAGAAATTGAAGAAGACACCAAAAAAATGGAAAGATCTCCCATGCCTTGGGTAGGTGGAATTAACATAGTAAAAATGGCAATCTTACCAAAAGCAATCTACAGATTTAATGCAATACCCATCAAAATCTCAGCAAAATACTTCACAGACCTCAAAAGAATGGTACTCAACTTCATCTGGAAAAGTAAAAAACCCAAGATAGCCAAAACAATCCTGTACAATAAAGAAACTTCTGCAGGCATCACAATTCTTTGCTGTGGGAGTATGTTCTGCTCCTTTAGCCAACAGCCTTTAAGAGACCAGCCCACTTGGGCATGGTCTCTTATAGTTAAAAAATCCTGTTCTCTTGCTTCGGGCCTTTCTGGCTGCTAGCTAGACTCTGTTTCCTGTTTGCACTCAGAGGACTGTTGTTTAGAATGGTGATCTGTAAGTTTTTCCCCTTAAATAAATAACCCTTTTTATAATCAGTAATTCTGAACTGGTGTGGGATTGTTTTACAACATCAATTCCTGGCTTCAAACTCTACTACAGAGCTACAGTACTAAAAACAGCCTGGTATTGGCATAAAAACAGACAGGAGAACTGAATCAAGACTCAGATATTAATCCACACACCTATGAACACCTGATTTGTGACAAAGAAGCAAAAAATATGAAATGGAAAAAAGAAAGCATATTTAACAAATGGTGCTGGCATAACTGGATATCAACATGTAGAAGAATGAAAATAGATCCATATCTATCACCATGCACAAAACTCATGTCCAAATGGATCAAAGACCTAAAAATAAAGCCAACCATACTGAATCTCATAGAAGAGAAACTGGGAATTACACTTGAACATATTGACACAGGAGACCATTTCCGAAATATACCCCAGCAGCACAAACACTGAGAGAAACAATTAATAAATGGGACTCCTGGAACTGAAAAGCTCTGTAAAGCAAAGGACACAGTCAACAAGACAAACAACAGCCTACAGAATGGGAAAAGATCTTTACCAACCCCACATCAGACAGAGGACTGATCTCCAAAATATATAAAGAATACAATAAACTGGTCATCAAAAGAACAAATAACCCAATTAAAAAATGGAGTACAGACCTAAACAGAGAATTCTCAAGAGGAATTTAAAATGGTTGAAAGACACTTAAGAAAATGCTCAACATCCTTAGTCATCAGAGAAATGCAAATCAAAACAACTCTTGAGATTCCATCTTATACCTGTAAGAATGGCCAAGATCAAAAACACTGATGACAACTTATGCTGGAGAGGTTGTGGGGTAAAGGGAACACTCCTGCATTGCTGATGGGAGTGCAAAGTGCTATAGCCCCTTTGGATATCAGTATGGTGATTTCTCAGAAAATTAGGAAACAACCTTAATACCACTTCTGGGTATATTTCCAAAGGATGTTCAATTGTACCATAAGGACATATGTTCAACTATGTTCACAGCAGCATTGTTTGTCATAGCCAGAACCTGGAAACAACCTAAATGCCCCTCAACCGAAGAATGGATAAGGAAATGTGGTACATTTACATAATGGAGTACTATACAGCAGAAAAAATGACATCTTGAAATTTGCAAGCAAATGGATGGATCTTGAAAACATATTAAGTGAGGTAACCCAGACCCAGAAAGAAAATATCATATGTACTCACTCATAAGTGGCTTTCAAACATAAAGCAAAGAAAACCAGCTTACAATTCACAACCCCAGAGAACCTAGACAACAATGAGGATCCTAAGAGAGAGACATACATGGGTCTAGTCTACATGCAAAGTAGAAAAAGACAAGATCTCCTGGGTAAATTGGGAGCAGGGGGACCATGGGAAAGGGCTAACGGGGAGGGGAGATAAAGGAAGGGTACTGGGGAAAAATATATAGCTCAATAAAACCAATAAAAAAATTAAAAAGATAATCAATAAAGAACAGCATAAATGAATAAAAATTTGAATAGATAATTCACCAAGGACTATATACAGAATGATATGTGAATACAAGACACTTAGGAAATAGAAATGAAAACGACAAGGAACCATCAGTATATAACCCACTAGAATGACTAGGTTATAAAATGAAAATTCTTGCCAATATAAACCAAAAAAATACTTATAGGTTGTCCCAGAAAATGGGAACTTTTTCAGACATTTTGAAAAGCAGTGGGGGAGCTTCTTGCAAAGGTAAACAAGAATCTATTATACGACCTACAGTCTCATTTTTAGGTATCCAACACCAAATAAAAAACATCCACAAAGGCTCCATTCTAATATTACAGCACCTTTAGTAAAAATACAAAGTAGAATAACCCAAATGTCCACATCAACTGGTAAATGAATAAACAAACCATGACATATCCATACAACAAAATACTACTCAGAGAAAGAAAAAGTAAAACGCAGACCTACATTCAACAGTACAGGTGAATTTCAAAGCACTGCATTAAGTAAAATAAACTAGACACAGAAAGCACGATTCCACTTACAAGCCACTTAAGAAAAATGAGCAGTGGTTACTGGTGCACTAGGGTAACAAGAATGTTAGGTATATGACTATAGTATCATTATAGTACACACTTGCCAAAATTTGCACAATTGTTCAGTTTAAACTGATCATCTTTCTATTACTTATATTTATTTGTGTGTGTGAGGAGGGGCATGTTCATGTCACAGCATACTCATGTGAAAGTGCTAGTAATGAGAACACAGTCCACAGTCACAAAAGTACAAGTTTTATGATTCTGTATAAGTATGTCCACGAGATGTGCTGTGAATCCACCCTCATTACACAGGCCGCGGACGTCCTACCTTCCCTGAGGACGGAGGAGAGGGACTAGCACAAGGACTTGGGTAACTACTGCTGTCTGTAGATTTCACAGACGATTGATCTGATCGGTCATCAGTGCTCCGTTTAGGATGTAAAATTCCTCTGTCTTTGTACTTCTGAGGTGGATGTAAGGCTGGAGATGGAGATTTCATCAGTACTCTTGAGTGAGAAGAAGCACAGGTCAGTTATACATGAGTTTATAGTACAGGGAATGCTATTTCAATCCAAAATCCCAATGACATAAAATGTATGTAGTACTTTAAGGGAATTTCATTTTTCTATTTACATTACTAAAAAATAAAGAATGAACTAGAATGGGCTAGGAGTGTAACTTAATGATATAAAACTTACCTAGCATACCTAAAGTCTTGAGTTTGATCTCCAGCACCCCAATGAATAAATAAATATGTAAACAAATATATATATATACATGAAACAGTTAAGGGATGGGAAGATGGCCCAGTTGGTAAAGTGCTTGTTGCATGTTGAGATTTGAATGCAAAATGTCCCCATAGGCTCTTCTGTTTGACCACTGGTACCCAGCTGTTCAGGAAGGTTATGGATACTTTAACAGCTAAGCCTTGCTAGAAGAAGTAAGCCACTGAAGACAAGATGCTCTGAGGCTTTATAGCTTCACTACACTTCTTGTTCTTTAACAAAATATGACCAGCCAACTTCCTGTTCCTACATCCATGCCTGCCATGCCTTTCCTCCCTGTCGTCATGTCTTTCCCACTATGGGTTCTATCCATCATGGAAATGGAAGTAAAAATAAACCCTCTCTCCTCTAAGTTGTCTTTGTCAAGTATTTGTGTCAGAGCAACACAAAAGAAACTAATCTACCATGCAATCATAAGGACCTGAACTCAATCCCCAGTACCAAAATAAAAAGCTGGTGTGTGTAATCTCAGAACTAGGGTACCAAAGAGGGGCAAATCCCTTGATCCTGCTCTCCAGCTAGAGAAAGAAGTTAGGTCTACGTTCACTGAGAGCCCTTGTCACAAAAGTGAAGGCGGAAAGCTACTAAGGAAGATCGCCAATATCAATTAGTGAAATTGACACACAAATACACATTTGTGTGTGCACAAACACCCCCCCCACACACACATACTCCAAAACAACAACAAAACAACCACAGACTATAGGATACATTTAAAAAATGGGGTAAAACCACATTTTGAAAAATCAGAAACAGTATTGTGTAAAATAGACTTAAAAATGACAGAGACTAAAATCTATATACAAGAACAACACTAAATGAGCATACAACCCTGTGCATGACACTGAACTTTATTTGTTAAATTAAAACGTTATCTTAATAAACTCTAAGATTCTTCTAAAATTCTACACATACCACGTTATTTTTTTTTAATTTTTAAAAACTGTACAGTATGTACTGTGGTACAATCAGACAATATATTCTGGTTTCAGTGTAAAGTTTCTAATACCATCTAAAAATACTTCTGCTAAAACAAGGGATATAATCAAACCTTGAAGCTAACCACTAATTTACAAAGAATAAACAGAGTATAAGATTTAATGATGCTGGCTAAAATCAGACATTTCACAGTAATACTGACCTAATTTCCTTCCAAAAGGTAAGAGGAAACACTCCATATGGCAATATATTAAAGAAGCTTAACATTCTACCTAGTACAAACCCTGGATTCAGATGAATATACAACTTACAGTAAGTGGGAAAATTGCAGTTTTGCAGGAATGAAGAAAATAATACCTGCTTTCTTCACTGCTGTTGCCCACACATCGAATAGGCACTCAGTGCATCACTGAATAGGGAGCATGTTCTTCTGTAGCATTCTGTAGGAATGCTAGCTAGAGGTACTGACAGTACATAGTGATACACAAAACCTGATCCTTAAAGAGTAATGCCAGCATGTCCTATTCAGCATGTCTAGGAAAAAATGTCATTTGACATGTGTCCACTAAAATGGATCACTTTAGAATTTATTATCTTTATAAGAGACCTTAAATTTATGAATTTTGGATATGTAACATTTTCAATTTTTTCTTGAAAGAATGACCTGACCTTACTAAATAATTCACACTCCCTTAGTACTTACAAGAGATATTTTAAAGTAATAAACTCCATTTTATTGTGATGTTTTACATACACTACATTATGTGTGACTATGAAGTAGTATAAAGAGTTCATTGTCCTAGAGAAAACATACCCATCTAAATAAAATGCCATACTCACCTTTCTGCAGTAGTGGATCCATCAGCAAACTCGGTGTCAGCTGAACTTTTCCTACTGTTATTGGATCTCCAAGAGGAAGCCAAAGGAAGTTCTTCTGAAGACATGGGTCTTGGCCTCTGGCCAATTCCAGACGGTTGCTGTAAACCTGCAGACTGTTCTTCAGTGCTTAAAACAGCTATAATTGCTCGTATAGTAGCTTCATCGACTTGAGACCAAGGTTTAGATGGAGCTCTCATTCGCCGTAAAAACAAGCTATGCCATTTCTGTCTGAGCTGCAGCAATAAACTGGCAGCCTGTAATCAAAACGTCCTCAGTTCAAATACAAGCAAAATGTGTATCATATATGTAAAGAAGGTTCTTTACATTAGTTATGGTCTGTAACTGTTTGTATAAGGAACTCTCTTATATGCAATATAATTTTCCATTCCTTTCATTCATTCTGTTACATACAAGAAATTTTTAGCCATCATATTCTAGGCACTATAGACACAGACGGAAACAAATAGCTTTAAAAAGGCGACAGTAAACACTGCAGGTGACAGTGTGTGGTTAATATTGGAAAAGCAGCAGTAAAGTAAATAAGGGAAAAATGACTTAGACTATTCATATAATGCTTTAGCATCTACAGAGCACCAACTGATGATGGCCAGCATGCAAATGGATGCATAAGAAGGCCTAATCTAGAAATAGACTTGAGAGACACAGTGCCATCAGTTTTAAATCTAACGAGAAACAAAGTTAGCAGGAGACGTGCAGAGTGAAAGTGAAGAAAAGGAAAGGCACTCTGAAGGTGAAACTTTAGTTAAGGTACAAGTACCTAAAATTTAAAGCAAAGCACACATGTAAAAAGAAATGATTACAAAGAAGAAGAATGAAAAAGGATTGACTTTATTTAAGACAAAGAATTTGGAGCAGGATTCAGGAGGGAATGGAGAGGAGCAGAATTAGGAAGGAGAGGCGATACACAATAGTGCCAAGTAGGAGAGCAGGTTATCAAAGACAGACTGGCATATAACATGGAAATGCAGTTTCAGTGAAGCAAAGGATGGAAGTGAATGGGAACTAGACTGCAGTATGCTCATGTGATACATACATGAATAAATGGAGTGATGATTAACAGAGAGCTAGCCAGTGCTGACCACTGGCAGCTCAGCTGCGCCCCTAGATGGACAGAGAATGATTATAAAAAACAGACCGGAATAATAAAAAACTATGTCAAAGAAATCTTAAAATTAAAAAACAAAAATTTATCTCTCCCAATTCAGTTATGAAAACAAAATGAACTCATTTCTCCAAGAAATGGCAAAAATAAATGGTGCCCTGTAACTCAATACTCAATAGTTTACATACCCAGAAATACTAAAATATTACTACTGTGGCTTAGATGGTTTTGGTCCCTCTCAAAATTTAATGTGAAAACTTTGTAATCAATGCAACAGTACTGGGAGATGTGATCTTCAGAAAATGACAATGGTCAGTTAGATATCCTTCTAAAAGGTGTCTTATGCCCTTCAGCTTCCCATCACACATGGACACACCATTCTTCCCTGCTGAGGACATAGGGTTTAAGCTGTCATCTGGTTAAACATAGTAATCTGCACCAGCACCCTGATCTTAGACTGAGGACTTTCTGATTTTCAAAAATTATTCAGCCCACAGAACTGTGTTATAGCAGCACAAACAGAGCAAGACAATAGTCACACATAAATGCAGGGCTGCATCTATGTTGGTTTAGTCCTCTGACAGAAGAAAAACCCAGCATGGCAGAGAATGCATGTAAGCTCTACGAAAACTGAAAATCAAGCCACAAGTATTTTCTACCACTATGGGATCAATATTAAAGATAAAAATTTTAACATGCTACTTCAATTAATATTAATTAGAAAAAAATATATGTCCTATTAAAAAGCAACTTACCTCTGGCTCTAATTTGAAATGAAGCCACTCATCAAGTTTCAAAGCAGCCAGATTAGCAGTGGTTCTGTCCTCCATTTCACTGTCACTACTATCATTGGGAATGCCATCCGCTGTCACCACACACATGGAAAAAATCAATCACTTTACTTTCTCACAAAACAGCAAAACAAAAATTCTTATGTACTCATTTAGTATTTCATTAACAGACACCGAATTTATTGATAAATAAAAATACTAAATGAGTGTCCAGTGTAAATGTAATAGTTACATTAAAGAAGATAAAAGAATATACACAAAACTTACATAAAGATTCCAAATTTAATAGGCATTTTTAAGCAAAAAATATTTGTATAAAGATGAGAATATCAGTTACTTTTCAAATATTATCTTTATTTATATGATCACTTAAAAAGAAACCAACAAAGCCAGGTGGTGGTGGTGCATGCCTTTAATCCTAGCACTAGGGAGGCAGAGGCAGGTAGATCTCTGTGAGTTCAAGGCCAGCCTGGTCTATGAGAGCTAATTCCAGGACAGGTTCCAAAGCTACAGAGAAACCCTGTCTTGAAAAACCCTCAAAAAAAAAAAAAA
>NW_026067946.1:9803657-9806843 GCF_014885135.2 Alexandromys fortis
GAAGAGGAAGAAGAAGAAGAAGAAGAAGAAGAAGAAGAAGAAGAAGAAGAAGAAGAAGAAGAAGAAGAAGAGGAGGAGGAGGAAAAATAAACCAACAATATGTTAACTGAAAATCACTCATCAAAAGTGGTAAATCTTACTATTTCCTATCTTAGCACACCAAATATGCCCTAGAGCATTTCCTAGTTGTCTCACTATACAACTATACCTTAGTACTCCCTAACTATCTCATCATACTAAATACATCTTTACATTTCTTTTTTTTTCGGTTTTTCAAGACAGGGTTTCTCTGTAGCTTTGGTGCCTGTCCCGGAACTAGCTCTTGTAGACCAGGCTTGCCTCAAACTCCCAGAGATCCGCCTGCCTCTGCCTCCCTAGTGCTGGGATTAAAGGCATGCGCCACCACCGCCCGGCTCATCTTTACATTTCTTAGTTGTCTCCCTATATCAAATATAACCCAGTATTTTCTATTTCATGTTATAAACAAACCACACAAGCTTTCATATTTTTATGTTATTGGTTTATTTCAACAGATTTTTACTTCTTCATACTACAATTACCTCTAAAGGATGAAGGTTCCTGAAGAGCATTACTTGCCAGCCTTGCTGGTCCACAGAACACCAGGACAGTAACAGGTGTCACTGCTGAACAACACCTGATATTAGCAATTCTATGGGCTCTGGTCATTTCATCATAAATAAGCCAATCTGTGGGCAATGCCTGAATCGCTGCAGCCTGACCATTGGCTGGAGGAATCTATATTAAGACAGTTAAAAGAAAGTGTTAATTACTTAATTTATTGGGAATACTTTTAATTTCTTTAGTGAAACAGATGATGTACTCTAGAAAACATTAAAGCAAGCCATTGCTCTTCTGGTTTATCAGATTTCCTCACTACATTTCCAATGTTACCACTGCTATTTCTAAGATTTAATGTTTCATTAAACATATTTAATTTGCTAATTTAATTTGGAATATTGGAATATTTTTATCTTCAACTACCTAAATTTGGTTCACCACAAGGTCTAAGAGCAATAAAAATGTTTTACCTTTTTATACTGAGGCTGACTGAGAACTGAAGTGGGATGAAATCGTACTTTTTTTTCCTTTGGCCCTGTCAATACTACATTCTCTCTGTCCACATGGACTAAATTAGGATACATGCCTGCTACCAATGCAGCTTTAACAACGGCCCAGTTCTCGGAATTTGTGTTAACATCTCGAATGTCACCACCACCTCGTGCTCTAACAAAACCTGGATGGACAAAAAGAGCACACCAATCTTCTCTACTATGCAAAGGTACTTTAACAATTGTGTACATTTGGCAAAAAAAACTATAACCTCCTATAAAGTTAACAATATCCAACTCCATGATCAATACAATCCATTCTACAAATGTAAAGTATAAAACTAATAAAAGTTTAGATATGTTCAGGCTAGATTAAATACAGTGCTTACATAATGACAAGATCTCATTATGTAATTCCAACTGCCCCTGAATAGTTCCTCCTGTTTCAACCTCCTGAGCATTTGGATGTCAATGGACAGCAATTATGCCTGGCTTCAACTGCACATTCTTCAGTAAAGTCATCATCAGTTGTGTTGGTTAGCTTTGAAGCCAAAACATTCTTTTTACTTGTATGTTTTCATTTTCTCAAACATCAACTGTATAAGTATAGATAAGTATGAATGCTGTATGCTTAAAATTCAAAAATCCTTCATACTTCCTCATATTCAAACCAAACTTAAATTCTCAAATCTCTGCTTTCCTAGAATACTTCAGCAAACCTATAAATCCAGATTCTGATACTATTGACTATCATTTCAGTTAACTATGTTATTAAGAAAAAAACAAAACAACAACAAAAAACCTTCAAAGAAGCAATTCTAAAACAAAACAGTAACATTACAGTCTTCTCAGAAAAGAAATAAGTATCTTCAAGTTATTTCCAATCATTTTAGTACTCTACTACTACACATACAGTAGCCATATCAATCTACTTAAATTCTTATAATTGCTATTTTAGAGAGTTAAATAATTTCTGGTTGGTAGAAGCAAAAGTAAATATAACAATTTATTAAATCTAAACTGATCTTTAACAAAAAATATAGATTGCTCATTGTCAAGAGTTTCCATAGGGTTTACAGACCATGTCTATAGAGTTTACTGCTACAACCTGTGTGATGTTTTATTTTATCAATAAGGAAAAGTTCAGAAGATAGAGAAGGGTATACACTCATGAATACAGACACATAATGTGATATAAAAACTACAGAAGCTGGCATCACTTGAAGTTTAGAAACATGAAGGATAAGCAGGTGTTCTACATAGGAAACCTTACCTGATGCTCTAAGCTGACCAAGCAACTGTGTTCTCATGCCTATAATGATTTCCATAGTAGCTTGTGAGAGAAAATTCTTTTCACAAAAAGCTCGCTCCCAGCCATCACTTCGTGCTTTCTGCCATGCCTACAGAAACAGTATACAAGACGTATATACCAATCACACCTCAATAAGGTAACAAAGCAATGCCACTATATCAACCACTAAAGTATTATTCTAACAATTTTTAAAAGTCTAAGATTTTATAATCAAATTAGACTTGTCATTTAGTTTATACACAATTGCTATCAAGTGAGTTGAGTTTACAAAACTCTAATGAGAACTGAACATCAAATGACTCAAATGACCAATTCTGTAAAAATTATCCTCATAGATATAATTTTTGGCTGGTATAAAGATAGCTAGTTTATTGCACATAAGTGAGAGACTTTCCAGTTATATTTTCCACTAAAATACTTTTATATCTAGGAATCCTGAAACTCATAACAACCTCTACGTTACTCTACCAACTGACTGGAAATAGAAAGTGGGCTTCTGAGGGCTTGAGAGATGTTTCAGCAGTTAAGAGCACTAGCTGCTGTTCCAGAGGTCCTGAGTTCAATTCCCAGCAAACACATGGTGGCTTACAATCATCTCTAGTGGGATCTGATACCCTCTTCTGGCATAAAGTCGTACATGCAGATAGAGCACCCATATACATCCTTTATTTTTTTAAGTGGGATTTCTAGAATTTTTATATATAATATAAAAATCTGGCCTTTGAAAATATGTTAGCCTGGCTTGGAACATAACTGAAGGAAAGCTGTATCTATCTCATCAGCTTTCAAAAGAGCTGGAAAGAA
>NW_026067946.1:9807223-9821009 GCF_014885135.2 Alexandromys fortis
CTTTCCTATATATTTAAAATAATATATGCTTTCCTATATATTTAAAATAATATATGCTTTCCTATATATTTAAATTTCTAAATTATACTGCATTTCTCTCCTCAGAGGTTACTTCTGTCTTAGCATTTTCTTTACTCATTATCTCACTGTTATTTTTAAAAATTTTAGATTATCTTTTTTGTTTTATAAAAATAAATTTTGGCATAGTACCTAAAGTGCACAAGGAAAAGAAATACTATAAAAAAAAGAGAATTTTACAAATACTAAATTGAAGATAATTTTCTTCCAGTCTTTGTTCTGTGTCCTCTACATAGCACACAGTCATTCCAAAATAATTTTAAAAGTATTTCTTGGCAAAGTCATGACTAAACAATAAACAACTTTCAAACATGAGATATAAGTATATACATGCATAGTACAGCACGTATATAGGAGAAAATAGGGGTGAAAAAATAGAGATAAATTGGTCATGTTAAACTATAAGGAGCAATCACATATTTTTTTAAAAATATCTTTCTTATTTCAAACTCTCCCATACACCCCTTCTTACTCTGTTTCAAATTCATGGCCTCTTTCTTAATTAATTGCTACATACGTAACCTGTTCTGTCTCTATAATGTTATTTGTATGTATATTTTCAGGGCTGAGCATTTGGGACTCTAAGCAATTGGTATACTCTTCCCTGAGGAAGAATATTTCTTCCACTCTCAGTATTTCTTAGTTGCCTATAGTTCTATGTGTAGGACTGAGGCCTCATGGTCTTTTCCCTACCCACTTCTGTTCCACTGACAAAATGTGACTTCTTAGGCTGGAGAGATGGATCAGTTGTTAGGAGCATTTGTTGCTATTGTAGACGATCCAGGTTCAGGTCTAAGCACTAACACGGTGGCTCACAACCCTCCAAAAATCTAGTTCCATAGAATCAAACCCTTCTTCTGACATTCAGACACCAGGTACACATATGATGCACATACATACATGCATGAAAAACACATACATAAAAATAAATCTTAAATAAAAATAAATAAAATGTGGTTTCCTAAGTAAAACAAAAATAACTATGTTATATAGTTTTTTATTTATTTTTGAAACTGCTACACTTGCCAGAGAATGTACTTAACATAGCATACTTAACAATAAACAAAAGTTAACAGTACCTGGAATGCTCTGAGAAGTGCCATGTGGTCACTGAAAGTCCCTGCAGTGAACCGTTTCCTACAAAGCATAGCTGCACGTTTTTGAGAGGCCTGGGTAGGCAGTACAAAAGGGTCGCGATAAGCTAGCGTACAGGCAATTGTTAGGATGGGGTCCAGACACTTCAAAACAACAGCGCACAGGACCATTTTACCAAGATGTGGCTCTACTGGCAAATCAGCCAAATGATACCCAAGCTCAGTCAGGTCTTCCCACGCATCCATTGCATCTATTGTCTAGGTAAAGGAAAAAAAAAAACCAACAATTTGACATAACCCAGAATCATATAGTTAAGTTAAAAACTCATTAAGTATAAAATAATGCAAATAATTCATTTACTGTCACATCACATAAAAATATATATTGTATTAAATATATAAGACTATATCTACTATTTTAATTTGTAAGAGCAGTATTTAAAGTACTTATCAACTGACATTTTTTTTTTGGTTTTTCAAGACAGGGTTTCTCAACTGACATTTTTTAAAAGAATAAAATCACTTAAATATATGCTCACTTAGCTTTAATTTCCCAATGAAGTAGAATAATTAAAACACCAACCTTAAGCATCTGAACAGCATTTCTTACAATTAAAGCTGGAGGTGGTTCAGGGGCTTTCATAAGGAAGTCAGCAATGGTACAATTAACAGGGGCTAACAACTTAGTATGTAAACAAAGTTCCTGTAAACCACAAGAGCAAAAAATTTAGAAAGAGTAAAAATAAAGCATTAACTTTTATTTAAAGAAACTATGAGAACGGTTTCCCAGTCCCAGAGTAGCGAAGTCTCAGAGTTAAAGGAATAGAAGGAGCATCTTCAATGAAGTATGTGTTTGTAATACCCTCAATCAACTTGTACCAAAATGACCAGTAACGCCTTCAATCAGCTTATACCAAGATGATCACTGCCCCTTCTGGCAACATTTTCTCACATAGCTTTTAACCACAAAACTTCGAGAGTCACTATCCAAATAGTAAGTACTTTTTCTCCTATCATGCTCACTCAGTCTATCATCATTCCATTCACCAAATATTCAGGTGCTTTCTACACACAGGTACTATGTAATAAGTCAGAGAAAGAGAACAGTGCTTGCTCTTTCGGAGTTTATAGGAGAGGGAAAAACAGACCTCGCATTACTTCAGCGAGTTACTTAATTATAACCGTGCTGAGTGCTGTGAAGAATACTGGGTGGGGGCAGAGATAAATTATAATCAAGTTTCAGCAAGAGCAGGAAAAGTTAAACAATTTCCTAGGAGAAGAAACACTTACACTGAGATGTCAAGAGTAGGAATGGAAATGTACCATAAAAGAAATAAAGGAAAGGAATTTGGAAATGGGTTAGCACATTATAGCAAAAGCTATACACAAAAGAAATAAAGGCAACTTAAAAACACTAAATATGGTTTGAGTAGAAACATGAGAATGGAGGATTGGAAAGACTTAAGAGTTTATTTAGTAATTTTTGTTTTATAAATTTTTAATTATATATAAAAGGAACAGGAAATCTTGTAAAAACATTGGGTATCGAAAATCATCACAGAGATGTGGATGTCAAAAACATGATTTTGTATCCTTTGAGTGACTAGAAGCAAGCATGCAGGCTAAGAGACCAAAGAATCCAAGTGGGGGCTGGAGAGACGGTGCTGCGGTGAAGAGCACTTGACGCACTGCAGTGAGGCAGACTAGGTCCCCAGCACTCACATCAGACAGTGAGTTTGCTCATACACAGACACAACATGCACGTAAAATAAAAATAATATAAATAAGTCTTTTAAAATACAGAATCAGACTGATATTCTTCTAGTAGTTTTGCACGAAGGCAGAAAACTCAAAGAAAAACAATTAATGAAAGTTTGAAATCTCAGTGAATGTTTGCATTACCTTTGCAACTTAAATAGTTTCTAATCACATCCAGAATTTTCAAAATCCATACTATGCATTTGAGACTCTTAAAATGCTACAACACACACACAAAGCACATGGTTCAATAATGTAAATGCATTCCATAAATATCTGAAGGTTCAATAAGATTTTATAAAAATCTTTTTTATGGATATATCCCCTTCATAAAATTTAACTTATGATTTTATTTTGTAAAGTGATTAATTCAAGCCCAATCTGTAGAAACTGAACTGGAAGCTGTCCCTTCACCCACAGATGAAGGCTTAGAGCTGTAGGTCTACCTGCAAAGGCATTCTCAAGAGCTCTGGAGTCTGAAATTCCAGCATGTTCTGAAATCGGAGTCTACTAAACAGACGGAAACAAATTCCAGGTCTACATCGTCCAGCTCTTAAAAATAAAACACAAAATTCAGACTCAGATAAGGAATATGGACAATAATAAAACTATAAACTAATGCAATTTAGGAGACTGGGAAATTAATTAAGATCAAGACATTTGAGTTCTAATCCTTATTTATCCTCTATGAATACTTTTAAATGGTGTTTTGTGCTCTGGTACTCCATATTATCATTTTACTGAGCTAGATTTACAAACAATGTTCTCTACAGTTATAACTTAAAAAAAATAAAAAATTAGTACCATAAATTTGAAACTAAGTGAAATTCAAAACATGAATGCTTAGTAATTTAAATTTAATCAATTTCACTGAGATGTTATCAAGCTCTATGTTGATATGATGAATAACAGAGATACTTCCAACCTTATGGAGCTCACAACCTCAAAAGGATAAAGAAAGAGAAAGGAAAGAAGGAAGGAAGGGAAGGAGGGAGGGACAAATGGAGGGACAGAGGGAGGGAAACATGAAGGCTACAAAAATCTGATATTCTTGAACCACTCTTTTTTTCAATTCTTTTTTTTTTATTTTTTTTCAATTCTTTACCTATGTTACACTCCAACTGTTATTTCCCCTGCCTCCACTCCTCCCAGTCCCTTCACACACCTCCCTCTCCTCATCCTCCATTTCCCTTAAAGAAAAAAAAAAAAAAAACAGGCCTCCCAGGGACATCAACTAAACATAGCATAACAAATTACAATAAGACTAGGAACAAACCCTCATATCAATGTTGGACAAGGTAACCCAGTAGAGGAACATGGTTCAAGTACAGGCAAAAGTAGCAGAGATAGCCCCCCACACCCACTGTTAGGAGTCCCACAACAGCACCAACCTCCATAACCATAACATATATGCAGAGGACCTAGCTCAGACCCATGCAGATTCTGGAACCACTCCTTTCTACATCAATTACTCCTAACAACATGTTTTCCTGCCCTGTCAGCCTCCCTATGGAACTTTTAGCCTTTGCCCACACCCTCAATGCTGATGTCTTTCTGAGGCTGGACCACAGTCCTATGCTCTTCATACGCTGTCATCACATCATCTGAGGGGATCTTACTTGTTCTTTAGCTTCAACTTTTATCCATCTTAAATCTGGTGTTATTCAAGGCCTACACTTCAGAAACTTCTTGGAAAGCTCCACATGGATTTTCTAGTCAATTAAATCTCAAGACAGCCAAAATGTAATTCTTCTTCTCAACAGAAGAACCTTTGCCAAATTATCTGGCAACAGTAGCAACAATGTCCAATTTCCTAAAACAGAACCCTAGGTAACACTCAACTTTTTTTTATTTTAGTGTCTGTGTGTGTGTGTGTGTGTGTGTGTGTGCGCGCCCGCACGCATGCACGATTGCAAAGCTTGCCACAGTGCACATGCACTGGTCAGAAGACAATTTCCAAGAGTAGGTTCTCTCCTTTTACTATAGGTTTCCAGGATCAAATTCTGGTTTGCAGCCTTATCTTATATGGCAAATGCTTTCATGAGCCTTTTTGCCAGCCCAGCAGTCTTGATTCTACTTGATTCCATATTCCCCACCCCCATACGTATTTAAAAATCCCCAATAATACTTCTTCACTACATCTTGAATTACCCATCTTTCTGTTTTCACCATGCTACAATAATGCTGCCTATTGTCCTTCTCTTATGGAAGTGAAAATATTAATGAACCCATTCTCCAAAAAGCTGCTTCTTTTAGATAGCACAAACAATAAGAAGAATGGCTCAGCAGTTAAGAGTGAATACTGCTTGTATAGAGGACCCAGCTCCAGGTCAGCACTTCTGGCCTCCACAGGCACCTACACACACGCATACTTCTTTAAAAGAGAGAGAAAAATAAAACTGGTCTTAAGGACTTATTCCAAACTTTCAGCCAAGTCTTCACCATCTTCTTAAACTAAACTATACAGACAACTTTCCTGCTCATTTCATTCACAGTCCTACCTGACTGTCCCTTGACCTTTCAGGAATGTCTTTCTGTGGTTTCCCCTTTCCTCTTTTTTTCTTAAATTCACTCATAACTCCACTAAAAGCATAATCCAGTTACAGCAAATAGTATTAACTCACAGTTCAACACGGATTATAAGTGGTAATTTCACCTTAAAATTAACTACCACACTTTAGTCATTACTATTACTCCATACTTCACAACAAAGGTTACCACCTGGTAGGTACTGAAAATAGAATGAGATTTATTAAGATTTCTGACCTGCAATAATATACTTAATAATATAAATCAGCTCAATGTATCAAAGAGAACAGCCCGACATAATGATAACAATGTCTGACTTTATGGAGTTACAAAGCACAGAAATCATGCCTTAAAGCCTTTAGTATACAAGGTATCTTTTCTTTTGGTATTTTTGAGTCAGGACACAGCTGCTGCCATTGCAGAAGTAGGCATGTAACTGTGTCCAACATTTCACTATTGATGAATACTACCCAGTTTCCAGATCTTTTGTTATAATGTTGTAAAGAACAGTCTTAAAAACATCTTCATGTAACCGGGTGGAGGTGACGGATGCCTTTAATCCCAGCACTAGGAAGGCAGAGGCAGACAGATCTCTGCAAGTC
The DNA here is from genome assembly GCF_014885135.2 of Alexandromys fortis. Classification (NCBI taxonomy): domain Eukaryota; kingdom Metazoa; phylum Chordata; class Mammalia; order Rodentia; family Cricetidae; genus Alexandromys; species Alexandromys fortis. Next base: position 9,813,285 of record NW_026067946.1, read on the forward strand.
TGAGGCCAGCATGGTCTACAAGAGGTAGTTCCAGGACAGGCTCTAAAGCTACAGAGAAACCTTTTTCCAAAAAACAAAACAAAAAAACTTTATGTCTCAAAAAACAACAACAAGAAAAATCTTCATATACATGTAAAAGTAAGATATTAAGATACACTGTGAGGCATGGATTATATAATAAAAAGAAGACTTAGAAATAGTTTTAATTTAGCTTCTGAAGAACTCATACCAATATAAACTCCCATTAGCAAAATATTTAAGCCAATGTTTTTGCTTCTATATTCTATTCAATAAAACATGTTCATTAGTCTCAGACTAATAAGAAAAATCGTAGTGCTTCATTGATTTGTATTCACTTTGATATATATGAGGTAAAGATGTTTTTTGAGACTGGTCTTTGCAACATTATAATAAAAGATATGGGAATTGGGTAGTGTCCATCAATAGTGAAATGCTCAGGTAGTTGGTTACACGTAAAGGCAGCAACTGGGAGATATAGACAAAAGGATTGCTAGCTCAAGGACAATATGTGAAACAATGCATTAGCAGGACATGTATAAATTTCATTTTGATAAACCATTTTGGCCTGTACTAAAATTATTTTAATTATAAAGATTTTACTTGTATTATGAAGAAATTATTCCTTTGTCCTATATTTTAAATGTTTATAATTTCTGATTCCTTTGAATGTCTTTTATCTTAACATGAATTATACTACAGTTTCGATTTTTTTCTATTGACTATATTCACACACACACACACACACACACACACACACACACACACAAAATGCTTCCCAGATCCATCCCCACTTCCTGCCTACCCAACCTTGTTACTTTTTTTGTAACAAAACTAAACAAACAACAAAAGCCTTTAAGATCAATTTGTGCTGTCCAAGTAGTTTCAGATATCTGGTCTCCCACCAACACATAGTCAACAGAGGCTACACCTTTCAAGAAAACTGTCTCTCCCGCTCCCAGTAGCTAACAACTGTCAACAGCTCCACAGATACAAATAGGACTATGGGCTCAACTGCCCTCTCTCTCCACACTGGGATTTGGTCTCACTTGAGCCGGCAATATAGCCTAAATTTAACTTCTGAAAATGTACCCCAAATGTGCCAGTGAAATAGTGCAGGGGTTAAAAGGCACTTGTGACCAAGCCCAGCAACTTAGTTCTATTCTCAGGAACCACATGGTAGAAGAAGAAAACCAGTTCCTGAAAGGTATTCTTTGAATGTCAAATGTGTGTCACAGCCTCTCTCTCTCTCTCTCTCTCTCTCTCTCTCTCTCTCTCTCTCTCTCTCTCTCTCTCACACACACACACTAACTAAAAAAAACTAAATAAATGTGATTTAAATCTTTTTAGCTAATTAATTTTAAAGTACCAAAACAATTTGCTTGACAAAGACAGTATAAAATTAAGACTAATTCAACGCAATGCCCATCAAAATCCCAGCAAAATTCTTCAAAGACCTCAAAAGAACAGTACTCAACTTCATTTGGAAAAGCAAAAAAACCAGGATAGCCAAAACAATCCTGTACAATAAAAGAACTTCTGGAGGCATCACAATCCCTGACTTCAAACTCTACTACAGAGCTAAAGTACTGAAAACAGCCTGATATTGGCATAAGAATAGACAGGAGGACAATGGAACTGAATAGAAGACCCGGATATCAATCCACACATCTTCGAACACCTGATCTTTGATAAAGAAGCAAAAAATATCAAATGGAAAAAAGAAAGCATATTTAACAAGTGGTGCTGGCATATCTGGATATCAACATGTAGAAGAATGAAAATAGACCCATATCTATCACCATGCACAAAACTCAAGTCCAAATGGATCAAAGACCTCAACATAAAGTCAGCCACATTGAACCTTATAGAAGAGAAATTGGAAGTATATTTGAACGCATTGGCACAGGGAACTACTTTCTAAATATAACCCCAGCAGCACAGACACTGAGAGAAACGATTAATAAATGGGACTCCTGGAACTGAAAAGCTTCAGTAAAGCAAAGGACACAGTCAACAAGACAAAACAATAGCCTACAGAATGGGAAAAGATTTTCCCTAACCCCACATCAGATAGACGTCTGATCTCCAAATATACAAAAAACTCAAGAAATTGGACATCAAAAGATCACATAATCCAATAAAAAAAATGGAGTACAGACCTAAACAGAGAACTGTCAACAGAGGAATCTAAAATGGCTGAAAGACACTTAAGAAAATGTTCAACATCCTTAGTCATCAGAGGAATGCAAATCAAAACAACTCTGAGATTACATCTTACACCTGTAAAAATGGCCAAAATCAAAAACACCTATGACAACTTATGTTGGAGAGGTTGTGGGGAAAAGGGAACACTTCTGCTTTGCTGGTGAAAGTGCAAGCTGGTACAGCCCCTTTGGATGTTAGTTTAGTGATTTCTCAGAAAATTAGGCAACAACCTTCTTCAAGACCCAGTAATACCACTTTTGGGTACATATCCAAAGGATGTTCAATCGTGCCACAAGGACATGTGCTTAACTATGTTCATAGCAGCTTTGTTTGTCATAACCAGAACCTGGAAACAACCTAAATGCCCCTTGATGGAAGAATGGATAAGAAAAATGTGGTACACATTGGAGTACTACACAGCAGAAAAAAATAACAACAGCTTGAATTTTGCAGGAAAATGGATGGAGCTAGAAAACATTATTTTGAGTGAGGTAACCCAGACATAGAAAGATAATTATCACATATATTCACTCATAGGTGGTTTTAAACATAAAGCAAAGAAAGGCAGCCTACAAACCACAATCCCAGAGAACTTAGACAACAATGAGGACACTAAAAGAGATTTACATAGATATAATCTACATGGGAAGTAGAAAGTAGAAAAAGACAAGATCTCCTGAGTAAATTGGGAGCATGGGGACCTTGGGGGAGGGTTAAAGTGGAAGTGGAGAGGCAGAAAGGAGAGCAGAGAAAAATGTAGAACTCAATAAATATCAATAAAAAAAAAGAAATTCCAGAAGACATAATAGAAAGAACAAATTAGCTTAATTGGTTATATCAGTAAATAAATTAAACATAGAAATGTAACTTAAGAAAAATGGGGATGTATAAAGACATTTAAATGTTACTTTTATCATGGTAAGTATCCATAGATAAAATCTAAATTTTATAATTTTTTACGATAGACACAGTTTTACTGTCTAGAGCAATTGTTCTTGATTCTAGCATTTGTTTTCTGAAATAAAGTCTCACTGTGTGGTCCGGGAAAAAAAAAATCATGTTCAAAAAGAGAAGAAACTAGTCAATCGAACATATAAACCCGACTTGCCACCTTCAGAGCCTCTCCCTGAGTTACTGCTTTACATCATTGGTGTAGTCATAAATGTTGACTTTATTTAAAAAAATAAATAAAATAAAATTAAGACTAACGTGACACTAACATATAAAAGGAACATTATACAATATGTAATTTATATAATATTATTATCAAACAGGCAAGTAAATGAATATAGATTATGCATGTAATTATAACATAAAATATACATTACCTGCCTTTGCGCTGTATGGCACTAGCTTTGGAAATCCATACCATTTTTAACATTGTAACAAAATTCAGTGCATCAAAGGATTTCTGCAATATTAAATCATCTTTATGTTAAAACATGGTTGATACTAATGAGAATATAGATATTTTAACATGCCCAAGTTAAACTTAAAGGCCCCTCTTGATTAATTCGAAGAAACTAATTATTTTTTCTGTTTTGTTTTTGTTTTTTCTTATTTATTTATTAAAGATTTCTGTCTCTTCCCCGCCACTGCCTCCCATTTCCCTCCCCCTCCCCCAATTAAGTCCCCCTCTCTCGTCAGCCCAAAGAGCAATCAGGGTTCCCTGCCCAGTGGGAAGTCCAAGGACCACCCACCTCCATCCAGGTCTAGTAAGTTGAGCATCCAAACTGCCTAGGCTCCCACAAAGCCAGTATGTGCAGTAGGATCAAAAACCCATTGCCATTGTTCTTTTAAATCCTAACCAAAACTTCCCCTCTCTCCCCACTTCCCAATCTCTCCACCTTCTCTCCCTACCCCATCTACCCTTCCTCCATTGAAGAAACTGATTCTTAAAAACTCACATTTGTTGGATATAAACATTATAATGAAAAACAACGGATGGCAAACAAAGCTTTGAAGATCTACACAATCTCCATGCTGTGCTGTGTGGGGCGTTTTGCAACTGTCTCCTACAGGTTAATAACAACTGATTCTCACAGGACACCAAGACTTTATTATGACATCCATATGACTGCCTAGAGATTACAAGAACACGGATACCACTAATGGATATCCTAACATGGAGGGGGAGAGCTTGCAGGGCCTCAATCCTAGAGGCAACTGGGGAATGCCGAGAGCAAGAGAAAAGGTCTTTCTTGGGAAAAAATACACCAATTAGTTATCCAGTATCAAGTGGTCAGCCCTGAGATCACATGGATGCAGGTTACACTATATACACTGAGCAGACAGGATTTATAGATTTAGAAATATATATAAATAAATAACAAAGAAAAAGAGGATTTTTTAAAAAAAAAAAAAAGTGAGGGCCAGGGATGAGTCAGAAAAAAGAAAGGGAAGGAATGATGTGATTATTATGTCAAAAAATAGAAACTATTATAAAAAACAAAACACAGTATAAAAAGCAAAAATGGGATTCTCTGGAGATTTTTTCTATCATATTTACATCATTTTTTAATATTTATTTATTATGTATACAATATTCTGTCTGTGGTGCAGGCCAGAGGAGGGCACTAGACCTCATTACAGATGCTTGTGAGCCACCATGTGGTTGCTGGGAATTGAACTCAGGACCTTTGGAAGAGCAGGCAATGCTCTTAACCACTGAGCCATCTCTCCAGCCCCTTTTTTCACCCCCCACCCCACTCTAGCTTCTGTCAATGTCTGAGGCCGGAAAACAAGGCTGCCTGCTCATGGCAGTCCAGACAACAAAGCCTCTCACAGATCATCTTGGCCTCCAGCCCTGGCTGAGGAGGAATGTGTTCCCCACAGCCCAATGGACAAAAGGCCCACTACATCATTTTTAAGAAATAAGAATGACTAAAAAAAAAATTGCCCAAATACATCTCAAACAGTAAATCTCTGGAAGAATGACTAATAATTACCAAACTAAACACCTCTAAGTGAAGTAACATCCTGCTGAGTTACTCAAAAATTAACCTTTCCTGAATGTCTCAAAGAAAAATATAATCATTACTAACACTAGACTTCCTCAAATGGTCAAAAGTAAAGATCTGCTGTAGAAGTGGTTTTAAAAGTATTCCATGCCCTTGCTTTCCCTTGTATAAAATTAACTAAATAGAGCAAATACAAATGCATTCTCTAATAAGTTGACTAAATAATAAGTTTAGTCAAGAAATTTTCAGAAAGTATGCTGCTTAGCTTATAATATTTGTTTCATTTGTTAGTTTTGTATGTATACTTTTGATACTATCACTGTGCTAAAGTCATGATTTAATAATACCTAGAAGAATTAATTTCTAAAATTTAAATAACATAAGAGCAATACATCTGCACTCTCTGATTTTTCATTTTTGAGACAGGTTCTTGCAATGTAGCCCAAGCTAGCCTTGAACTTTACTTAGATCCTCCTGTCTCAGCCTACCCAGTACAGAGAGGGCAGGTATGCAGCACATCTGACAAGTCTTGGTATGTAAAGACACATCACTTAGTTTTAACACTATAGCTGAAACAGTTTACTCTTCGTTTACAATGAGTTTGATCAAAACCTACAAGAAATTTTATTCTCTGTAAGGTGATGCTAAAATTACATTGAAAACATGAATTTTTCACACTAAAATGATTACTTATATCCATTTTATCATTTCTTCCTTGAAAAACTAATTACCTCTATCATTTGATCTATCAAAAGTTATAGCACTGGGAATTATTAGTCATGTTAATACTGAAAGCAAGCAAATGCTATCACTTATTTTTCAGAGAAGAAAATTTTTTGCAAAGGGTCTAATAGTAAATATTTTATGCTTTGATGTCTTTGATGCAATTTATGAATGGCTACAGTAGTATGAAAGTATCAAGAGACAGTAGATAAAAGAGTAAGGAAAAAAAAAACTCTTTTTGCACAAAGCCGGACAGTGACTTCCATTGTTGGCTAACTACTGGGATGTTCACCCTAATTTGCACTGCTGTTGGTTTTGTATGTATGCATCTGTGCATGTATAAATGTGTAGGTAAATGTGCATCTGGAAGCATGAGGTCCCAGCATACATCGTTCTCAATTTTTAGGATTTTGTTTTCCTTTGTTAATCAAGTTTCTCTTGATTTAAATACCTTTAGAACACTTACTATACACACACATACACACACACACTATATGTAAGGCATTAGGTTCTATCAATGAATAAGAGGGCTACAACCCATCCCCAAATATAAGAGGAAAATAGAAAATATGTAAATCAAACTGCCACTATGTGACAAATTTTTACTGTGCATATTCTAATTCTTTACTTTCCTACTACTAGTTAGTAAGTAGAAGTGAATCTTCTTGTCTAATTTGTTGGATCACCAAAATATACCCAACATACTAAATATAAGTTAGAACAGTTTAGTAAAACAACATTTATTATGGTAAATTCATCTATAAAGAAATTTGCATCTAAAATGAAGTTTTACTAAAGTAGCTGTTGGACTGGAACTCAATCCTCTTCATTTGGTACAAATATAACTTATGCATACATACCTCCTTCACCTTACCAGAATCAATAACAAAGACAACATCATTGACAGTGATGCTTGTTTCAGCAATATTGGTAGAAAGGATCTGAAATGGAATGTTATTTTAAGATTAATATGAAAATAGACCAATGAATAACAAAAGTAGAACATAAAAGATCTTATGATGCTTACTATTTTTCGGACACCTGCAGGTGGATTTTTTAATACCTTCTTTTGATCAGATGTCTGCATATTTGAATGGAGCATAAAGACTTGATATCTATTACAATTGAGAAGAGAAAATGAACTATAGAACCTGTTTGTTAGCTTGAGCAACAAAGAATCTGTCTGTTAGCTTGAGCAACAAGTACAAAGCTTTATAGTTTACCTATGTGTATTGTCAGCAAACCGCTTGTCATCAAACAGGATACGATCCCTCAAACCAACAATTTCATCATATCCAGGTAGAAAAATTAATATTGCACCTTGGAGAAAAATATTTTTAGTATTTAATCTTGTAAAATCAGACATAATCAACAAAACTCATTATAAAGAATAATATGTGATTTCACACATTGGTACATGATTATAAAAGAACTACTATTCACACATCACTATCAACAGAATTACAGAAAAATTTAACAACTAAATACTAATTTTTCAACAGAGTATGCTCCATTTCTTTCAGACAGCACTTACCAGCATCACAACTATGGCAGATATTATATAGAAGATGCATGATCAAATCCAAGTCTACCTTTTCATCATCAAAACTGTGATGGTAAGCTTTCAACAGCTCTCTGTCTTCTACACTGAGGTCATTTCCATTTGTTTGAACCAAAGAACTTTCATCTAGATTTCCAAATTCCAATGAAGCACTAAGAAAAATACCAAGTCAGTTTTTATATTAAAAAAGAAAGAAAGAAAGAAAGAAAGAGAGAGAGAGAGAGAGAGAGAGAGAGAGAGAAAGAGAGAAAGAAA